>NC_079193.1:367913428-368193428 GCF_029499605.1 Hyla sarda | reverse complement strand
CCTTCACTTATAATAATATTTCACAGATTAGATCTACTTGAGGAGCGGAAAATATGCTGCAGAAATATCTGCAGTTCTGCTGCATCTGAATGGGGTCTTAAAGGGGTACTCTGGTGGAAAACTCTTTTTTTTTTTTTTATGAACTGGTGCCAGAAAGTTAAACAGATTTGTAAATTACTTCTATTAAAAAAAACTCTTAATCCTTTTAGTACTTTTTAGCAGCTGTATGCTACAGAGGAAATTCTTTTCTTTTTCAATTTCTTTTTTGTGTTGTCCACAGTGCTCTCTGCTGACACCTCTGTCCGTGTCAGGAACTGTCCAGAGCAGGAGAAAATCCCCATAGCAAACCTATGCTGCTCTGGACAGTTCCTGACACGGACAGAGGTGTCAGCAGAGAGCACTGTGGGTAAGACAAAAAAGAAATTCAAAAAGTAAAGAATTTCCTCTGTAGCATACAGCTGCTAAAAAGTACTAAAAGGATTAAGATTTTTTTTTTAATAAAAGTAATTTACAAATTGGCACCAGTTCATAAAAAAAAAAAAAGTTTTCCACCGGAGTACCCCTTTAAAGAAGCACTTTAAGCTGTGTTCGCACATTGCATTTTTGATGGAGTTTTTACACATTTTTACTGCATTTAGGCTTTCTGCTGCAATTTTCCAAAATCAAAAATTTGCACAATATTACCATTTTTGCCACAATGTTAAGAACAGCACAGCACGCAATGTGTGAACACAGGCTGAGAGGAATTATAATAACTACATATCCTGATCCCATAGAGATAGCAGCAGTATACAGACAGAGCTGGAGTGGAGTGGAGGTGTATAACTACTATATATCCTGATTCCATAGAGATAGCAGCAGCATATAGATAGAGTTGGAGGGGAGATGTATACCTACTATATATCCTGAACCCATAGAGACTGCAACAGTATACAGATAGAGATGGAGGGGAGGTGTATAACTACTATATATCCTGATCCCATAGAGTTAACAGCAGCAGGATACAGATCTGGGTGGGGAATGGAGGGGTCTAAACGCTAGCAGGAGGGGGTCTGCTAGGTGATGATGTCATCCTGTAGTTTATAGGAAGTCAAAACTCAGGACTGACATCCTGTTCTGCATTAAGCATTAGAAGGGTAAAAAGCAGCCAATCAGTACTGGAAGGATTAAGATTTTTCCATAGAAGTAATTTACAAGTCTGTTTAACTTTCCGGCACCAGTTGATTTAAAGGGGTACTCTGCTGCCCAGTGTTCGGAACATTTTGTTCCGAACGCTTGGAGCGGGCGGAGGGAGTGGTGACGTCATGGCCACGCGCCCTCGTGATGTCATGCCATGCCCCCTCAATGCAAGTCTATGGGACTTAATTGGATAATTGCCGTTTAGAACGTTTGGGGTCCCAACGTTCTAAACGGCAATTATCCAATTAAGTCTGGGGTTTCATGAATGAAAAATGTTCCCACGGCAATTACTATGCATTTCATTGACCTACTAATCCAGTTTAGAAAAGATAGAGGGAAATTTAAAAATGATAGATGAAAAATAGCTTTGCGCATCTTTGCAAATGAACCAGGGGATCTCCAGCTGTTGCAAAACTGCAACTCCCAGCATGCCCAGACAGACTGTCAGGGCATGCTGGGTGGGTGTTGTAGTTTTGCAACAGCTGGAGGCACCCTGGTAACAGTAACAGAAACAGTGTTAGCGCAAGTGACATGACATGTTATACATAAATCACCCGACAATCAAACACATCGATCAAACACATCAATCATTCATACAGCATTCATTCATTCATTCATACATACATTTATTCATTCATTCAACATTACATCATGTATTAATGAATCACATAGAATTATATATCAGACAGGAGGCTCATATCTTATGCATTAATCTTTCTTTATTAATGCCCATAGCAGAAAAATGCACTATTTAATGTAAAGAAAAATGAACAGAAACTTGAACTACAACTCCCAGCAGTCCTAGGGCCACAGTAGCCACTCCCAACCCTGTAGGCCCTATATAAGGACTGCCTCATAACAGATCTTCCTCTTTCTTTCTGCTCATAGCAGATTTCAGATAAGTGATTCCATTTCTATATATATATTTTCAGTTATATCTGGCGTTTTTATAGCCTGAGGGAGCTACCTTTCCTCTCTCCCTCACTATATAGTGCTCTTCTTTATTCATATTTGTATATATTTATTTATAGTTAATTATTTATAATTAATTAATTATTTTATTTACTTCCATTATACTCTCATTGTTATTGTATAATATATCGCTGCCTGTAGCGGCATTTCGCGGCTTTTTCCTTCTATTACTTTCTCCCCATTCTCTCTCTCTTTTCCGCCATTTTACCTTGCGCCTTTTTCCCGTCCTCCTTCTCATTCGCTTTTTCGCGCGGGCGGGGGGCGGGTCCTCTCGTCAGGCCGCGTCGTCTCGCGGCCCTTGCTGGTTCTATGGGCGGTTCCCCACTGACGTTTCAGTGGGCGGTCCCGGACAGAGCCAATAGTGATTCCAGGAGACGTAGTCTCGCGAGTCTTCGTCCCTGGTGTTTTCTGTACCTTCGGCTCTCCTCCCACCGTAGCGCCAGTGCAGTGCTAACGGTGTGGAGGTCGGAGCCTGGACTTGTTTTTCTTCCCCAGTAAGCCCATTGCCCTATATTAATAAGTCTATCAATTACTTATTGAACTGTTCAGGATACTTGTTAGTCTGTCAGTTCTCTTATCCTAGCAGCTACTTACAAATACTTACCATGTCTGATGCTTCCACATCTGCTCCCACTGGGGGGGGGGTGACTTAACTCTAGATACAGCACAGTTCATGAGTGCAGCCCAAATACAGGAACTCATAAATAGGTCCGTTCAAGCAGCCCTGGCCTCAGCTATTGCTCCAACAGGCCCACATCAGGTGCTGTCTTTGACCCCTATTCCGCTATCTCACAGCGATGAGCCGCCTTCAAAGAAAGGTAAAGCCTCTCAGAAAAGGAAGCATACAATTGCGGCTTCTGACTCCCCGGCAGGGGAAGTAAATAATATGCCACAGGCAGCTCCCCCCACGGTCTGCCGACCCATGCATCCTACAGACTCTAAACGACCCCTGGGCCTCAGGGAGTTACCAAAGAGGCAGAAGTCCGCCAGGCGGGCCAAGCCCGATTCATATGTAGGACCCTCGGACGAGGAATCAGATAATGAATCGGGCGAGACTTCGGTCTCCGAGTCTGATTCCCAAGATGAGGATGCTGGGCCCTCGGCGTTCACCACCAACGCCGACCCTGAACCACAGGGTGAGGTGCTCCTAGATGCCCTAGGTGAACCATTTTTCCACCCAGACGCGATATCCCATCCTCGCTCTGGCGACTGGACCCCGTTACCTCATGTATCCCAGTATGTGGAGTTCTGGGCACGTAGGGCCATTGAAAGGACTAACCGTAACAAATTACGGGCGGAATGTCCCAGACCTTTTATACCAAAGAAAGTGGTCGCTACTCCCGAAGTAGACCCTATCCTAGCCAAATACCTGGGTAAGTCGGGAAAATTCCCGAAAAAAGGAATAGAACGGTCTCTAAAGACCATCCAGGATCGTATTTTAGACCTATTGGGCCCACTCACAAAGATCCTGAACCTTTCAGAACAGGCCGCTGCGGCAGATCAACCTGTGGATCTGACCCAACTCCGGGGGTGGGCCCAAAGGGCCATATGTCTGGTCGGCAGCGCCAATACAGCGTGCTCTACTGAGCGCAGGCGCTCTATCCTTATGCGGCTTGACCCGCAATTGACCCACCTAGCCGAGACTGAACCAGGACCCTCGGCAGAGGGTATGCTTTTTGGGGATAACCTGGTTAAGGATATTAACAAATTTGTTGGGCTCTTCAATAGTCTGGACAAGACCCAAACCTCTCTAAAGAAATCAGGGGCCAACAAGGTTTTCCCCCGGGCCGGCAGAAATAGGGGCCGTTCTGCCGGCCGGACCTCTTCATACAGGCCGTATCCTAGGGCAACGGCTCCACCGCTGTATCCCCAGGCTCCACCCTCCTATACCATGCCAGTGGCTCAACCGGTGCCATTCTTCCCGCCCAGGGGCAGACCGTGGCACGGCCGTGGAGGCAGAGGATATCCCCGATCTCGCCCTCCTACCGGTAAGTGTTCCACCCATTCCACTATCACACATTCCTGTTGGGGGCCGTCTTCAGTATTTTATCCACGCCTGGTCTGCGATTACGGCAGACGCGTGGATTCTCACGACTATAACGGGTTCCCATATAGATCTTCTCACCCCTCCGGAACTGGGCATACTACCCCTTCCCATCCGGTTTTCACTTCAAAACGTTACCCTCATAGACAAAGAATTACAGGACCTTTTGTCCAAGCGAGCGGTTGTAGAGGTCAGCCCGTCATCCCCGGGGTTTGTCAGCAACCTTTTCCTCGTCAAGAAAAAAGGAGGCGGATTCCGCCCCGTGATAAACCTTCGGGATCTCAACCAACATGTCGCCTATCGACATTTCAAGATGGAAGGCATACATTGCCTTCGGGACCTTCTGCAAACGGGAGACTGGCTGGTGAAGGTGGACTTAAAAGACGCCTATCTCACCATCCCCATGGACACGGCTTCCCAACAACTACTCCGTTTCCTCTGGAGAGATCGGATGTGGCAATTTACTTGCCTTCCTTTCGGTCTCTCGTCTGCCCCCTGGTGCTTCACCAAACTATTGAAACCGGTGGTGGCTTCCCTGAGGAGCAGAGGGGTTCGTCTGATCATTTATCTGGACGACATCCTCATCATGGCTCGCTCAAAGAATCAAGCCTCTCTCCCCTGGGGTGGACGATTTCCCTCTTACAAGGACTGGGATTTCTAATCAACCACGAGAAATCAGTCCTCGCCCCTGTACAGTTCTTGGGTTTCTTGGTGGACACCAATCAAGCTGTGTTGCGCTTGCCCAAGGCGAAGTTGGCTCTCATTCGCAAGGAGATCAGGGCAGTTTTGCGCAAAGGCTTTTTGTCATTGCGGACCCTAGCTCGCTTGGTGGGTCTCTTGGCGGCCTCCATTCAGGCCATATTTCCGGCCCCTCTACACTACAGGGCCCTCCAGAGACTCAAAATCCTTCATCTTCGGCAAGGCCTCAAGTACGCAGACGAGATACCCCTCGATGCGGAGGCCAAGGCAGAATTGCAGTGGTGGCTACGTCATGCCGTCGAATGGAATGGCAAGACGATCTTCAATTCCAGTCCGGACTTCATTCTAGAGTCGGATGCGAGCCGCTTAGGCTGGGGCGCTCGTTTTGGAGACGCCACTACGGGAGGGACCTGGTCCTCAGAGGAATCCCTCCTCCACATCAATGCATTAGAACTTCTGGCGGCATCATTTGCCGTCAAGAGCTTCCTGTCAGAGGTGTCCAATTGCTGCGTATTATTACGCATGGACAATGTTGCGGCGGTACAATATGTCAACCACCTGGGGGGCACCAGATCCAAAATCCTTGCCGACATCGCGAAGGGTTTTTGGCACTTCTGTCTCTCCCGCAACATCGTACCGTTGGCAGAATATATTCCGGGGGTTTCCAATGCGGTAGCCGATTGGAATTCTCGCTATCTTCTGGAGTCCAGCGACTGGCGTCTGGATCGTTCCATCTTCCTTCAGCTGAATCTCCTTTGGGGTCCGTTGAGCATAGATCTCTTTGCCTCACGACTCAATCATCATCTACCTCGATTCTTCAGCTGGCGACCAGACCCAGAGGCAGTCGCGGTTGACGCCTTTCGCCAAATATGGCCGGAGGGGATGCACTATGCGTTTCCCCCGTTCTCCATGATCCCCAAAGTTCTCCTACATCTAACGAACCAGAAGGCGAACATTGTGTTGATCACCCCCTGGTGGCCGACACAGCCCTGGTTTCCCCTCCTTCTGGGGATGACCTTGGATTATCCCAGGTTACTGCCGAGTTTCCCGCAAATTCTCTCCAACCCAACCAGGTGTATCCACCCTCTAGTAGCGGAGGACAACCTGACTCTCCTAGCGTGGTTGGTTTCAGGGTGCCGGACACAGACGGCGACCTTTCTCAATCAGCTAGAGACCTACTCGCCCTGGCCTGGGCCCCCGGGACTCGATCGGCATATCGATCAGCCTGGAGACTTTGGGTGCGTTGGTGTGATCAACGACAGGTTGATCCCATACAAGCGCCTATATCCATAATAGTAAATTACCTGGCGGATTCTTTTGAATCCGGTAAATCATTCAGCTCCATCAACGTGTACCGGTCGGCAATTTCCGCTTATCACTACCCGGTGGACTCGTTGCCGGTCGGCAAACATCCATTGGTGTGTAGGTTGTTGCGCTGCATCAAATTTAAGCGTCCTCCACGTCCTAAATATCAATCCACTTGGGATGTTTCCCGATTGCTGGACATGTTCTCTGGATGGGAGGACAATGAGGCGCTTTCTTTGCGCCTGTGGTCCTACAAACTTACGGTCCTATTATGCCTGGTCTCCATCAAGAGAGTCTTGGATGTTAAAGCCCTGGACATCTCTAGGCGTCAATTCTCGCCTCAAGGTGTAAACTTCTCGGTGGTACGCAGGACCAAAACGAGTTTACATTCAGTTTTTTACCCTTATTTTCCAGCACATCCTCGCCTCTGCGTTGTTCGTTGCCTTCAAACTTACGAGTCGCTCACTGCTGAGCTACGTTCTCCTGACTTTTCTCAACCCCTTGTCTCTTATGTCAAGCCTCATCATCCGGTCACCTCCGCAACCCTGGCCCGGTGGGTCCGATCCGCCATGGAGATGGCGGGCATAGACGTGTCCCTTTTTGGGGCACATTCATCCAGGGGCGCTATGGCCACTAAAGTGGTCACGACGGGTGGTTCCCTTGCTGATCTTTTAATGGCGGCTGATTGGTCTTCTGAATCTACCTTTCGTCATTTCTACTTCAGACCGGAGGAACATGTCTCCATGTCGGTTTTGTGATGTTTTGCTTATGTTCATATGTATTTTATCTGGTTGCTAGCTTTGAACCTGCATAAGATATGAGCCTCCTGTCTGATATATAAATCGAGATTTTCCTAGCTTGTGACGGAAAATATTAGTTATATGAAGACAGGAGGCGAGTATCTTCCCTCCCTACCCAACCCTATTACGTTTCTACATTCTCTTTTCAGGGTACTGATCACGGCAGCTGGTTCCTGTGCATGGAGAACCTGTTGGTGGAATGCGTTGGGTTTATCTAAGGTCCCCGTTGGGACGAAGTTGAAGTTCCCCAGTTTGCCTCCGGAAGCTGAGATGTCGGGCCGGTTGGTCGACGAGTCTGGAGGAATATGGTGGCGTCCGCTTGGAGTTCATGGTTCCGGTGCAGTGGCGATTCGCATACAGAAAGAGGAAGATCTGTTATGAGGCAGTCCTTATATAGGGCCTACAGGGTTGGGAGTGGCTACTGTGGCCCTAGGACTGCTGGGAGTTGTAGTTCAAGTTTCTGTTCATTTTTCTTTACATTAAATAGTGCATTTTTCTGCTATGGGCATTAATAAAGAAAGATTAATGCATAAGATACTCGCCTCCTGTCTTCATATAACTAATATTTTCCGTCACAAGCTAGGAAAATCTCGATTTATACATTATCTTACCTGTCTTAATGTTCTGATCTCCTCGGGTCTCTTCTTTTCCGTGAACCCGCTCCCGATAATGGTCCCTTGTTTCTAAACGAAAATAAATTTTGTTTTAACAAAAATAAAATTTGTTTTTCACAGTTTCGTAGGCATGTCCAATTCGTTTTGTTCGGAGTTCGGATTCATTCGGATCAATCCGAATGTACGAAATATGCACAATTCGGACAAAAACAAATTACATCCGAAACGAATTGCACATGTCTAATAAAAATGCTTTGTGAAAACCTATCCTTACGAAACCAATGAAACCCTTCAGATGTGATCGAAAAGACTGAAACAATCTGCCATCGAGTCATAACCAGTATAATGAAGGAGAAAAAAAACACAAAGTTTTGACAAAGTCATTGGACGTGTTATTTACTGTATCTGTGAATAGTGAAATGTTGTTAATACGAGGTTCTCAGCTGCCGCCATCGCCGGAGGTCTTCTCTCCCTCTGGGTATGTCATGACCTGTTCTACTTGCCTACAGCAAGGAATTCGAGCAGCGTTGTCACACGTCATCCAACACCCTGTCTACGAAAATCCAACACTGTTTGGGAATTAGCGGAGGATTTCTGCCGGCGACGCTCTGATCTACCGCAAAAACTCCTCATTTGGATCATGTCATCAATCAACATCAAGAGATTTGTCAGCTAGATACACGTCAGCAGCATGTATACGGGACAGATCATGGGAGACACATGACCTTACATGTGCCATTAGATAGAACACATCTATTAAAGGAGTACTCCAGTGGAAAACTTTTTTTTTTTTTAAATGAACTGGTGCCAGAAAGTTGAACAGATTTGTAAATTGCTTCTATAAAAAAAATCTTTACCCTTCCAGTATTTTTTAGCAGCTGTATGCTACAGAGGAATTTCTTTTTTGTCTTTCTTTGTCTTTCTTTTTTGTTATCAGGAACTGTCCAGAGCAGCATAGGTTTGCTTTGGGGATTTTCTCCCGCTCTGGACAGTTCCTGACATGGACAGAGGTGTCAGCAGAGAGCACTGTGGACAAGACAAAAAAGAAATTCTAAAAGAAAAGAATTTCCACTGTAGCATACAGCTGCTAAAAAGTACTGAATGGGTAGATTTTTTTAATAGAAGTCATTTACAAATTTGTTTAACTTTCTGGCACCATTTGATTTTAAAAAAAAAAAAATTCCACCAGAGTACCCCTTTAATGGACAGTCTAATGAAGCGGGTGGAAGCCTCTATAAAGATCAAGCTGGTGCTCAATCGACCTGCTTGAATCTAACTTCTTTAACCTCTGGGCATCTTCAATGGTGAAGCCACGTCTGGCCACTAAGGCCCCACTCACATCACGTTTGGTCTGGTATGCCGCCATATATTACAGCAGGCTCATGGAGTTTAAAGGGGAACTCCACCTCTAGACATCTTATCCCCTATCCAAAGGATAGGGGATAAGATGTCTGATTGCAGGGGTCCTGCTGCACCCGACGTTCGTTTAGAGTGTCGGGTGCAGCGTCGGAGGCTTGTGATGTCACGTCCACGCCCCCTCAATGCAAGTCTATGGGAGGGGCATGACGGCCGTCACGCCCCCTCCCATAGACTTGCATTGAGGGGGCGTGACCGTGACGTCACGAACGGAGCGTGACCTTGGGGTCACAAGCTTCCGCCCGGCATCACCAGTCATCTGGCACGAAGCAAAGTTCACTCAGTGAAACGGATGTCTGGGGTGCCGTAGCTGAGATCACAGGGGTCCCCAGCGGCGGGACCCCCGTGATCAAACATCCTATCCCCTATCCTTTGGATGTCTAGGGGCGGAGTACCCCGTTAATGAATCTTGTGTAGACAACTAGTGACCATGTTTGGTCAATTTCCCGAATGTATACTATTTTCGTAAGGATCTCAAAGTCTTGCCCACTGCACTTTTGAGTACTGCATAGAAACAAAGTAAGTTCAGGGAATGGACAAAACATAGAAATGTTACGTCTATCAAACTCAACTGGCTCAACGTGAGTCTTCTACCGTATACCTTACCATACCTTTTTGCTGGTCAACATTGCGTGTCAACTTATACCCCAAACCTATGGCCTAAGTGAGATGTGAATGGCCTGCGGCCAGTGGCTCACCTTCTTAGGGCTCGTTCATACTGCCACTGGGCTCCGTCCTATTTAGGGTCTGTTTGGCGCCAAACAAGGAAGCCGAATGGACCCTTAGCACAATGGACACCCCGGGTCCTACCTGGTCCTGACATATCCCATTGACTTGAATGGGTTCCGGTATGATAGAGGAGTTAAACAAAGAAATAAAATAGGACATGCAGTATGTTTTCTCAGCAATGGAACTCCCTTACTCACAAAGGTGGGCTTCAAGCCAAGGACCTCCCTCTATGATTTCCATATTGTCTAATAAAGAATAGCATCGTTTAAAGGGAGGTCCCACCATTAAAGGGGTACTCCACTGGAAAACATTTTTTTTTAGTCCACTGATTTGTAAATTACTTCTATTTAAAAATCTTAATCCCTCCAGTACTTATCAGCTGCTGTATGCTCCACAGGAAGTTGTGTAGTTATTTCCAGTCTGACCACAGTGCTCTCTGCTGACACCTCTGAAATCTTCAGGAACTGTCCAGAGCAGGAGAGGTTTGCTATGGGGATTTGCTCCTGCTGCGGACAGTTCCTGACATGGGCAGAGGTGTCAGCAGAGAGCACTGTGGTCAGACAGAAAATAACTACATGACTTCCTCTGGAGCATATGTGGTATCTGCCTTGGGGTGTAGTGTAGTTGGGGTGTTGCTTCGGTATGTGAGGGGTTAATTTAACCCTTGTCACTCGTGACACCAGGGTGAGGGTTAATACACTGAGGTAAATCTTCGGCCTATCGCCACCCTTCCCAGAAACAATAGGTGCGTGATTAAATGAATGAAGGTCCACAATAGGGATGAACTTGAACTTGTATAAACTTTACTGAGGTATTTGCAGTACATCCAATTAACAGCAACGGTCTTAGCAATACAGTCTCTATACAGCATGGCAACGATTGACAGATGCTGCGGACCACTGACTTATCCAAAGGATTATTAGAATTAGGATTGATGCAGAGATCCGTCCGGATTTAGGGGTCTATTTAGGTCCGGTGATCTTGCTGAGTTAACAGGGATTGAGGTAACTCACAGTTTTGTAAAGATGGCCGTTGCCGCAAGGCTTGGGCCTAGTCACTGCTGATGACAGCTGCGCAGATCCTCCTTTATCAGCAGCCCACGAGGAAAGAAAGCGAGTAATTGCCGCCGCTCCCTTATATGGGCAGGGCCGTTTTGGATTGGTCTGTGTCAGCTGTCACGCACCGTTACAATGCTTGGTGGGCGATCACCTGACTTCCTCCAAAGGTCCTTGAACCAGAAAACAACCAATTTTTTCAACGCATCATGTGACCTGCAGGTCCTGCGACGCCACAACAAGGTAAGTACACTTTATTTACATATTTACACATTGAATTTGAATAATTTTAACTATTAAAGGAGTGACAAGGGGCTAACTATTGATGAGGACCCCACCGGTACCTAGGGACTCTGACTTTGGGGATCTCACCACAAGGTAACGGATGCAATCCGGTACCGGGACACCACACATACAGCGGCTGATAAGTACTGGAAGGATTAAGATTTTTAAATAGAAGTAATTTACAAATCTGTTTAACTTTCTGGTAACAGTTGCTTTCCACTGGAGTACCCCTTAAATGGGCACTATCAGATACAAAAACTTTTGATATGTTGTGAAGCATGTATAACCAATAGGTTTTGCAATTGCTTTCATTAGAAAATGTTCAGTATTTCATACTGAAATAGCCAGTCAAACAACTACCCCCCCCTGCCTGATTGGACACATACTAGTCCTGCTGTGTCCATGAGTCATCACCTATGTCATGGACACACTTCCTTGATTGACAGATGTGAGCGCAGGGCTCAGAGCTGGAGGAAAAATCCTCCCACTGTCAGCTTGTGTCCCGCTACTGTCAGTGAGGACATGCTGGGAGTTGTAGTTTATATAATGCTAGGGGACATGTGAGCAGACAGCATACTGAGGGAGGGGGCGGAGACCTGCACAGTGAGGCCACGTCCCCTCCCTTTGAGAGGAATTCAGACTAGTGTGCCAGATTAAAAGTGTAATAAAAAAATAATTAAAGGTGATAGACACATAAAAATTAGACGTACATGGTCAGGATTAGGTACTGAGTGATATATTAAAAAAAATAAAAAATTGTTGGATCTGATGAGTACACTTTAAGGACTTATCCAAAGGAAAAGGAAAAAGTGGATGATCATGAGGTGGTTTAACACCCCCTTTCCCATGATCTCCAGAATGAGGTCGGTCTCCCCATTCACTGCCTATGGTTGCTCCTGGTGATATCAGATATGACCTGTACAATAGCCTAATATGCCCTGTATAAGGCGGGACCTAATAAGATATCTGTTTATAAGTCTAATATGCCCTGTATAAGGCGGGACCTAATATGATATCTGTGTATAAGTCTCATATGCCCTGTATAAGGTGGGACCTAATATGATATCTGTGTATAAGTCTAATATGCCCTGTATAAGGCAGGACCTAATATGATATCTGTGTATAAGTCTCATATGCCCTGTATAAGGTGGGACCTAATAAGATATATGTGTATAAGTCTCATATGCCCTGTATAAGGCGGGACCTAATAAGATATCTGCATAAGTCTCATATGCCCTGTATAAGGTGGAACCTAATAAGATATCTGTGTATAAGTCTAATATTCCCTGTATAAGGCGGGACCTAATAAGATATCTGTGTATAAATCTCATATGCCCTGTATAAGGCAGGACCTAATAAGATATCTGTATAAGTCTCATATGCACACCTAAGGCAAGACCTAATATTATACCAGTCTGTGTAGGGATCTGTTTCAGACTCCGCCATATTTGATAAAAAGAATAGCGTAGCATATATCGCTAATCTTCCTGTCAAAATGACGGACACACCATGACAGAACCTGACCGTTCCCATTATAAGTCAATGGCGTTCACGTGGCTCTGCTGGCGTTCATCTTGAATGTCTGCTGATTCCTGTCATTTTCAGCTTAGTGCAGAATAATACAAAACTACAGCATTGTGTTATCTAAGGGTCAGGGCCAAGTCCTCTACTAGGTTGAAAATAAACTTAATAAAATGACAAACTAAAGTTTATTTAATCCTAAATCACAATATTTTATTCATAAATTTAAAAAAAAAGGATAAAAATGGTCGGTCCTTTGGGAATTATTGATGACTAGCTGAGTACCCGGCGTTTGCTGTTGCCCCTGACTACGAACCTTGCCGCCTGCCCTGACCTTCTGCTACGTCTGACCTTGCCTTGCCTTGTCCTTTTGTACCGCGCTATCTCAGCTGCCAGAGGGGTTGAGTCGCTACCGGGTGGAACGACCTGGGGGTTACCGCCACAGCAAGTCCATCCCGCTTTGCGGCGGGCTCTGGTGAATACCAGTAACCCCTTAGACTCCGTTCCCCTGGTACGGCCCACGCCATCACCTCTCTGGCACAGAGGATCCACCTCCAGTGTCCTCACCATCCACCAGCCCGGATCCTGACAGTAGATCCGGCCATGGATTCCACTGAGGTGCCGCTACCAAGCCTTGGAGACCTCACCACCGTTGTGGCTCAACAGTCTCAACAGGTAGCCCAACAAGGACATCAGTTGACCCGACTGACTGCAATGGTCCAGCAACTTCTGCCCCTGCAGCAGCCGTCTTCTCCGCCAGCTCCTGCACCTCCTCAACTGCAAGCTGCCGCTACCAGTACCAGAGTCCGTCTTTCTCTTCCTGACAAATTTGACGGGGACTCTAAGTTGGGCAGTGGCTTCCTGACCCAGTGTTCTCTTCCTGACCCAGTGTTGGAGCTGTTGGCTTACCAATTTCCTACTGAACGGTCAAAGGTGGCATTCGTGGTCAGCTTACTTTCTGGAAAGGCCTTGTCTTGGGCCACTCTGCTTTGGGACCGCAACGATCCAGTCACTGCTTCAGTCCAGACCTTCTTCTCTGAAGTTCGCTCTGTCTTTGAGGAACCTGCTCGGGTTTCTTCTGCCGAGACGGCTTTGTTGAATCTTGTCCAAGGAAATTCTACAGTGGGCAATTGCGCCATTCAGTTTCGGACTCTTGCCTCAGAATTAGCTTGGAATAATGAGGCTCTCTGCGTGACCTTCAAGAAAGGTTCATCCAGCCACATCAAAGATGTTCTTGCTGCACGAGAGATGCCCTCAACCCTGTCTGAACTAATCCATTTGGCCACCCGCATTGATATGCGTTTTTCAGAAAGGCGACAGGAGCTACGCCAAGAAAAGGATCTTGTTCACACCAGGTGGTTTCCCCACCTAACACCTCTCTTCCAGCAGCCGCTGCAACCTGTTACTGTGCCTTCTGCCGAGGGGGCTATGCATGTGGATCGGTCTCGCCTGACCCAACTTGAGGGACTCGCCGTAGGAATGAGAACCTTTGTCTGTACTGTGCGAGCTCCGAGCATTTCCTAAAGGTCTGTCCTCTTTGTCCTCCGCGTCTAGGAAGACGCACACACCTAGTAAACGTGGGAGAGGCGTTACTAAGTGCGGATTCTACCTCTCCACGCCTGACTATTCCTGTACAGATTTCTTTGCCTGCTAAAACTGCCTTTTCTGCTTTGGCCTTTCTGGACTCTGTTTCAACAGGAAATTTCATTGAGGCCTCTTTAGTCAACAGATTCAACATCCCTGTGACCCGTCTCGTCAAACCCTTCTTCATTTCCTCCGTGAGTGGATAGAATCTGGACTGTACCGTGTGCTATCGCACAGAGCCCTTGCGCATGAAAGTTGGTGTCCTCCATCATGAGAACATTGAATTTTTTGTACTTCCCAACTGTACCTCAGAAGTTCTTCTTGGCTTGCCTTGGCGCCAGCGACACTCTCCTATCCTCGACTGGTCTTCTGGGGACATTAAGAGTTGGGGCCCTACCTGTCACAAGCGATGCCTTAAGACTTTACCCTCCAATCAAGTACCCGTCGCTTCACCTCTGCAGGACTGCCTAAGGCCTACCAGGACTTTTCGGATGTTTTTTGTAAAAAGCAAGCAGAGGTCTTACCACCACACAGACCCTTTGACTTGCTTCCTGAAACTTCTCCGCCCCGTGGCAGGATTTATCCACTCTCTGCTCCAGAGACCCAAGCCATGTCCGAGTATGTTCAGGAAAATCTAAAAAAAGGATTTATCAGAAAATCTTATTCCCCTGCCGGAGCAGGGTTCTTCTTCGTTGCTAAGAAAGATGGAACCCTGCGTCCATGCACCGATTACCATGGTTTAAATAAAATTACAGTAAAAAAACGTTATCCACTCCCCCTTATTTCTGAACTGTTTGACCCTCTGCGGGGAGCAAAAATTTTTACCAAACTTGATCTAAGAGGGGCTTATAATCTTATCCGTATACGTGAAGGAGACGAGTGGAAGACTGCATTCAACACCCGTGACAGACATTTTGAGTATCTTGTCATGCCTTTCGGCCTTTGCAACGCCCCTGCAGTTTTCCAGGACTTTGTCAATGACATTTTTTGTGACGTGCGGTACACCTGTGTAGTAGTCTATCTGGATGACATTCTTATTTTCTCTTCCAACTCTGAGGAACATCGCCTCAATGTCCGTCAGGAGTTACAGCGCCTGCGCAAAAATCATCTTTATCCTAAGATTGAAAAATGTCTCTTTGAACGTAGCAGTCTACCTTTCCTGGGATACATAGTGTCCAGTCTAGGCCTTCAAATGGACCCTGACAAGCTTTCTGCGGTTCTGGATTGGCCACGCCCCTCTGGACTGCGAGCTATCCAACATTTCCTCGGGTTCGCTAACTACTATCTTCAATTTATTCCCCACTTCTCCACCATCGTTGCACCTATTATAGCATTGACTAAGAAAGACGCGAACCCGAGGTCCTGGCCCCCAATGGCGGAGGAGGCCTTTAACCAACTCAAGGCTGCCTTCACTTCGGCACCTATTCTGTCCAGGCCTGATCCCTCGAAGCCTTTTATTCTCGAAGTGGATGCTTCTTCTGTCAGTGCAGGTGCCGTTTTAACTCAAAAAACCACTACCGGAAAAAATTGCACTTGCGGTTTTTTCTCCAAGACTTTCTCTCCTGCAGAAAAAAATTATTTGATTGGAGATCGGGAACTTTTGGCCATTAAATTGGCACTTGAGGAGTGGAGACATCTTTTAGAGGGCTCCCTGCATCCCATCATCATTTACACGGATGATAAAAATGTATTGTATCTCCAGACTGCCCAGCGATTAAATCCTCACCAAGCTAGATGGACATTGTTTTTTGCCCGCTTCAATTTTCAAATTCATTTTCGTCCAGCCAACAAGAACGTCAGAGCTGACGCACTATCACGTTCCACCGATGTCTCCGAATCTGAAGCCCCTCCAGAGCACATAATACCTCCTGAGTGTCTGATCTCCTCCGCTCCTACCACTCTTGTGCAAGTTCCTCCAGGGAAGACCTTTGTACCTCCACGCCTTCGCCTCAAAATTCTTAAATGGGGTCACTCTTCTCATTTGGCCGGACATGCTGGTGTCAAGAAGTCTGTGCAGTTGATTTCCAGACACTATTGGTGGCCTTCCTTGGAGAAGGATGTGACAGATTTCGTTCGGGCCTGTACAACCTGTGCCCGAGACAAGACTCCACGCCAGAAGCCGGCAGGTCTCCTCCTTCCTTTACCAGTACCTAATCAGCCATGGTCCCATATTGCTATGGACTTTATCACTGATCTGCCACCATCCCGCAACAATACAATCATCTGGGTGGTCGTTGTTCGTTTTTTTAAAATGGCTCATTTTGTCCTTCTGCCGGGGCTTCCTTCTGCGCCACAATTGGCGAAACAATTTTTTCTTCATATTTTTCGCCTCCACGGGCTTCCCACATACATCGTCTCAGACAGAGGCGTCCAATTTGTTTCTAAATTTTGGAGGGCACTCTGCAGTCAATTAAAAATCAAACTAAATTTTTCTTCTGCTTACCATCCTCAATCTAACGGTCAAGTGGAGAGAGTGAATCAGATACTTAGTGACTACCTGCAACATTTTGTCTCCTCTCACCAAGATGATTGGGTCGACCTTCTGCCCTGGGCTGAATTTTCGTACAATTTTAAAACACTGAGTCTTCCTCCAAATCCCCATTTTTTGTGGTGTATGGCCGTCACCCGCTTCGCCCCTCCCCATCCCCACTTCCTCTGGGGTTCCTGCAGTGGATGAGTTGACGCAAGATTTTTCTTCCATCTGGCGTGAGACTCAAAAGTCGCTCCTACTGGCCTCATCTCGTATGAAGAGACATGCTGACAAAAAGAGAAGGGTTCCTCCTGTATTTTCCCCTGGTGACAAGGTATGGCTTTCTGCTAAGCACATTCGATTCCGTGTACCCAGTTACAAGTTGGGCCCCAATTTTAAGGCCCTTTCCAAGTCAAAAAACAAATCAACCCTGTCTCTAACCAACTTCATCTTCCCCCCTCTCTCCGTATTCCTAAGTCTTTACACGTTTCTCTACCAAAGCCTGTTGTTTTTAACCGTTTTTCTCCCAAGGCCGTGGACCCAACCCCTGTCTCAGGTTGCTCCGACATCTTTGCTGTAAAAGAAATTCTAGCACCCAAAACCATCAGAGGTGAAAACAAATTTTGGGTCAATTGGGAGAATTGCGGTCCTGAGGAGAGGTCCTGGGAGCCTGAGGCCAATATTCTTGATAAAGAGCTCATCCGTAAGTTCCTCGGATCCAAGAAGAGGGGGAGACCAAAGGGGGGGGTACTGTAACGCCGAGCGCTCCGGGTCCCGCATCCATCCCGGCGCACTCACGGCGTGTGCCTCTGACCGGGAGCGCTGCTTCAGTGCTGCCGGCGGGGATGCGATCCGCATGGCGGCACAAGTCCACCCGCGGGTTACATCCTGTTCCACTTACCTCTCCCTGCCTGCTGTGTCCTCCCGGCGCGTGCAGCCCCGTTCTCTAGGGCACGCGCGCCGGCTCTCTTAAATTTAAAGGGTCAGTGCACCATTAATTGGTGCCTGGCCCAATCACTTTAAAACGTATAAAACACCACTTCCCCTTCCTGTCCTTGCCGGATCTTGTTGCTTTGTGCCTAGAGAAAGCGTTTCCTGAGTGTCCATTGCTTTGTTCCCAGAACCTTTGCTGTTGCCCCTGACTACGAACCTTGCAGCCTGCCCTGACCTTCTGCTACGTCTGACCTTGCCTTGTCCTTTTGTACCACGCCATCTCAGCTGCCAGAGGGGTTGAATCGCTACCGGGTGGAACGACCTGGGGGTTACCGCCGCAGCAAGTCCATCTCGCTTTGCGGCGGGCTCTGGTGAATACCAGTAACCCCTTAGACTCCGTTCCCCTGGTACGGCCCACGCCATCACCTCTTTGGCACAGAGGATCCACCTCCAGTGTCCTCACCATCCGCCAGCCCGGATCCTAACACTTAGCTTAGGTATATCCGCGCACAAGAATCTATCTGTTTGTGCAGACCCTGAGGTCTCTGAAGTCACTGGTCACCTCCGGGGGCCCAGCCAAGCTGTATAGACTGTTACACCTGTCTGACTCAGTAAAGCTGCCTTTGTTCTGTAACTTGGCGTCAGAGTCCTTATTTGCCCCCGTGCCTAGCCCAGGATCCAGCGGTATTCCTTCGGGTGGTGTATAGGATAAACCCTGCCCTGGCATCACGAACCCAAGGGGTTAATACCATCTGCCCCTAGGGTAATTCCATCTTCCCTCGTCACACCCTCACCACACACTTTTTCCTACATTTTGCTTTTTTTACACAAACTCTGATCTGTGGGGTTTTCCTCAACTCAATACCACTACATTTTCTGGGACAACCTTAGTAAATATGTAGTTTTTTGTGAAAATGTCGGGGACACGCCCCTTTTGGTGGCCACGCCCACATCCCCAACAGCCATGCCCCTTATCAGTTTATCAGGTTTTTTTCAATTCTGCCGCAAATTCTTGAGCAGACAGAATTTCTAGCGCAATGCGTCAGAATTTGGAGCACATCCCAACAAGACATGTCGGGTTTACAATAGTAAATGTGGGCCATTGTGGACAAATGTTGCTTCTAACTTTGTGGGGAAAGTATGTGTTAGGCCAATTTCTGTTCCAGCTTGACTGTGCCCCAATGCACACAGCAAGGTCCAGAAGGTTTGGGGTCTGGTGTGGAAGAACATGAGTGGGTGCACAGAGTCCAGACCTCAACTCTGTCCAACACCTTTGGGATAAACTAGAACAGAGATTGTGAGCCTGGCCCTCTCCACCAACCTCCATTTCTGACCACAAAGGCTCTTCTGGACTCATTCCAAAATATTGTAGAAAATCTACTACAAAAAGCTGTTGCAAAGGGGGAACCAACTCCATATAAGATATACAGTAGGTGCCCCAATATAGTGGACTTTGGGCTGTTTCTAGTTTGTCTAGTAAGTGTCTATATATATATATATATATATATATATATATATATATATATAGTGTCCCGTGTCCCCCATATTCAGAGTCCCTAGGATGTCGGGGTCCCTCTTTTCTAGTCTTCCCCTTGTCACCTCTCACGCCACTAAATGTATAGTAGTTCTATCTGATATTTATACAGTTATAAGTATAAAAAGTGTATATATTGAATTGTCTACCTGTTTGTAGCGTAACAGGACCTGCGGGTCATGTGATCAGGTGGAAAACTCTATGGTTTTGCTTTAGGACCTTAGGAGGTCCCAGTGACGTGTTCACCCACCATGCCTGGTAACGGTGAGTGACAGCTGACACGGACCAATCCAAAACGCCCCTGCCCATATAAGGGAGCGGCGGCCATAAAGCCCTCTCTTGTTCCTGCGCTGCTATCTTCCGCAGTGACTAGGGCCAAGCCTTGCGGCAACGGCCAGTCATACAAAACTGTGAGTTATCTTAATCCCTGTTAACTTCGCAAGATCACCGGACCTAAACAGACCCCTAAATCCGGACGGATCTCTGCACAAACCCTAATTCTATTAATCCTTGGATAAGTCAATTGTCCGCAGCATCTGTCAATCATTGCCGTGCTGTATAAAGACTGTATTACTAAGACTGTTGCTGTTAATTGGATGTACCGCAAGTACCTCAGTAAAGTTTATGGAAGTTCAAGTTCATCCCTATTGTGGACCTTCATTCATTTAAGCACGCACCTATCGTTCTGGGAAGGGTGGCGATAGGCCGAAGATTTACTTCAGCGTATTAAACCTCACCCTGGTGTCACGAGGGACAGGGGTTAAATTAACCCCTCATATACCGAAGCAACACCCCCACTGTATTATATCCCCCCAAGGGCTACCATATATATATATATATATATATATATATATATATATATATAGATTGGATTAATTATTAAAGGGGTATTATAGGCAAAAACATTTTATTCCCTATCCAAAAGATAGGGGATAAGATGTCTGATAGCGGGGGGCCCGCTGCTGAGACCCCCTGCGATCACCCTGCATCACCCGCATGCGGGAGCTGAACCTCCAGTATCGGAAACCTTCGGGTTTCCGGGACTGTGTACGTGACATCACACCATGCCCGCTCCATTCATGTCTATGGGAGGGGGCGTTACGGCCGTAGACATGAATGGAGGGGGCGTGGCGTGATGTCACGTCGCAAGTCCCGGAAACCCGGAGGTTTGTGAAACGGGAGATCTCGGGGGGTCTCAGCACCGGGCCCCCCGCGATCAGACATCTTATCCCCTATCCTTTGGATAGGGGATAAAATGTTTTTGCCCGGAATACCCCTTTAAGCAGTTTACAGTGATATCCAAGTATCGTATAATTCCCAAGGTATAATGGCGCAGCATTGGTTGCCCCCGCAGAGCACCGCATGTAGCAGGAGCCATGCCATGCTGAGAGTAAAGATGGAAATGAAATAAATGATATCATTAAGAGCAATTATCTCCATGGTTATGTCTCATCTGTGAGCAGAATCCTTAATAGTCTGTGGTTAGTGAAGAGTAATCACATCCGGGAATATGATTCATCATGAGAGTTGACAGAAAACCGATACCGGCCCAGAACATGGACCATGGTGGAAATGAATGAAATGGAACATTGTCCTAAAAGGAATTTAATAAGAACAATCCAAGCAATGCTTGATTGTGTGAGGGGTGGCCTCGTAGATTCCCATACTAAAAATTATTTCATCCAGGAAGGAGGTCTCAATGGGCTTACCAGAGCCTAATAAAACCTACTGTATATATTAACCCTTTATTGTTCATTGGTATAAAATAAAAAAGAGGGGGTTACTTACCTGACAGATCCCCCGCTGCCATTCAGACCAGGTCATCCCTGATTCTACTTCCGGGTCCTTGTTTCAACACACATCGGACTTTTTTTCCATTATACATTGCTTGGGGTAGCAGTAAGTAAGCAGTAAGAAGCCTGGTAATCTATCCACTTCTTTCTATGACCCTGTCACACCTAGGGTGGGGAGTAGTGCAGACCTGAATCTCGCCCGAACCACAGTCCCCACCTAACTTGGATGATCCACCCTTAATGGTGGCCCCAACCGGGTCCCTATACCTAGTCGAAACCTAGGGGGAAGTGCTGCACAAACATAAAATCAGAAACAGAGTCAGGATAAGCAAGGTCAAACCAGGAGGGTAGGAAAGTACAAAGTCAGCAAGCAAAAGCAGAGTTTGGTCACAAGTAGAGGTTAGATAACAGTGGGTTGGGTTAGATTAGGAATACAGAGAATAAAGGGATCACAAACGGTGCTGATGGGTAGGAACCTTAATCACGGGCATAGGGCTAAGATACAAGGCTGTTGAAATACTGTATGCTGTCCCTGGGAGGTGTGAGCACCAGCACTAGGGATGAGCTATTCAAATTTGATGAATACGAATTCATTACGAATTTCAGGAAAAATTTAATTCATAACGAATGCAAATATCGCTGCAATTCCATCGCGTGAATCGCTTCTGTGATGACCACAGTGTTATGGCAGGACCACGGGGTGTAGCGGTTTAGGTAGCGGGGCCAGATGGTATTAACCTCTGGAGCAAGATGTTGTTAACCCCAAGTGTTCGTGACGCCAGGATGTGGTTGTATGGTGTAGGATAGCGCCGACAACCAACCCATAACGGCATATAGTAAATGAGAGTCCAAAGCAGGTTTTGATGCAACTGGATCTTTACTGAAGAAGGCAGAAAACAGTCTTTACAGATAGCCAACTTCCAGAGAGGTGGCCGGGACACAGGGAACCTCTCAAGCTTTCTTAGACTTGTAGTTGCAGTAATAATAATGATGTAGGCCACTGTACTACTGTTATGACTTTGGTAGGGACAGTAGAGACTTGACTTGTACTCACAGATTTGATGGGGCTGCAGACTTTTAGGCTTTGGCCTAGATATGCTGGACTTGACTTGTACAGGACTTGTGCTTGCTTTGCTTGCAGGAACCAAGAGATAAGAGAGAGAATGTGGAGACTACAACCCCTTATATATAAAGCCCATTGGTAGCTGGTTGCCTGTGGTTACCTGTGCCCATAGAACTCTGGGTATCATGTGATCACATATCACATGACATATCACATGACCTTCATATATTACTTTCATTCACTGTACAATACATATAATAAATGTACATACTTAATATACAAGACAATACAATATCAATCCTTAGGGGAGGACCCTGCAGGAGAGCCCTGTGGACTTGAGGGACTCTACCTGAGGGGATTTTAGGACTGTACAGAACCAGGTTCTGTACTGGGACACAACACTTCATTAAACTCAATTTAGTGCAGTCCATTCTCCAGGAGCCAGGCATCTAAAATGGCGGATCCACATGAGAGGACATGGGGAAAGGAATCCTGGGAAGGTGGGAACAAGGGTCGGAGGGATGACCCTGAATCACATGCAGGATGCAGCCTATCAGCAGCAAGCCATCCCTGTGATGTCACAGCCCTGTATAATTGGCAGCCATCTTGCAGCCACTCACATCAGTGTTCTATTGCAGAGAGAGAGGGACAGACAGCAGTGTGTGTTGCACAGAAAAGCATTTTTACAGCAGCGATTCACCTCAAGCCCAAATCCAGGCTAGAAGCACTGATAGGGAAGGGAGTAAGATTGAGGGATAGAGTGCAATTTTGGGTGTAGTACACAGTGACTGTGTGCTGCAGCACTGGTGTGTACAACAACTGAAAAGCTGATAGTAGCCAGCCAGTTAGGGTGAGCAGAGCACATTGTATTTGTAATGTCCCAGTACAGGATGTGGCTCCGTACTGTCCTCCTGTCCTGTCAGGCAGAGTCCCTGCATGTCCCCAGGCCTCCCCTGCAGCGTCTCCCACTGTACATATAGGTTTTGTATATTAAGAGCATTATACCTTTAACTGTTAGTCACATGTTTCTATCACATGTTCATTATCCAGAGAACCCCCAGTGACCAGGTGACCTCCCAAGTGACCTATGGGCTTCTTGCAAAGCCCCCCTATATAACAAGGGGAGGAGCTGCAATCTCTCTCTTAGCTCATTGCTCTGCTGAGGTCCAGTGAAGTCACGTGTTCCAGTGTCTGTGTCCAGAGCATTAGAGGCCTCAAGTCTAAATTACTGCAGCCACCAGTCGGTCCTGAGTAAGTCAAGTCATCTCAATTGTCTGTCACCATCTCAATTCATCTATAGTCCCTGTGGCCTGCATTATAGTCTGTCAAGTCACTGCAAGTACCAGCAAGCCTGCGAGATCTCCCTGTGTCACTGGCCACCTCTCTGGTATATTGGCTGAACTGCATAGACTGTACAACCTGTCTTACCTCAGTAAAGCTACCGTTACCCTTAACCTGGCCTTGGACTCTTTATTGCGCCTGCCTAACCTAGGATTATTGGTACTACCATAGGATGGTTGTAAGACTCACCGCAAACGGCAGGTACCCAGGGAGTAGATGACCCGTAATACCACAGTAGTCTGGAGCAGGTGAAGTAGTAGATCTGCTGAACCTGTGTGGCAGATGATGCGGGCCGGGCCAGGGAGCGGAGTCTAAGGTGCCGCTGGTTTTCACCAGAGCCCACCGCAAGGCGGGTTAGACTTGCTGCAGCAGGCGACATCCAGGTCGCTACCCCTGGAACGACTCGACCACACAGGCGGCTGAGGTGAAGCGTGGTACCAAAGGAATAGGCAAGATGTAGTCGGGCAGGCTAGAGGTCAGGGCAGGTGGCACAGGAGCGTAGTCAGTAGGGTAGCAGAAGGTCAATAGGCTGGCGGCTAGAAACACGGTCGGGTCACGGAATACAGAGATCTGGTACACGGCAAGGAAATAACTAGAAGTGCTTTTTCTAAAGCGCAGGGCAAACAAAGATCCGGCAGGGGTGCTAAGGAGGAGCTAGAAAAAAGGTGCAGGTGCAATTACTAATTACAGGCGCACTGGCCCTTTAAATTTCACAGCTCCAACACGCGTGCCAGAAGGCGGGGGCGCGCACGTCGGAGCTGAGGGAAAGAGGCCAGGGACAGAGGTGAGTGACGGGCTGGGACTCACATGAGGGCGCGTACCGCGATGCGAATCCCAGCCCCGCCGGGGGAAGATGCGCTCACGGCCGGAATGTCCGACCGGAGTGCCACTTGTGACAGTACCCCCCCCCCTTTGGTCTCCTCCTCTTCTTGTGGGACAAACATTTTTTGAGGAGATTATGGTCCAAGATGTTTTCCTCAGGCTCCCAGGACCTCTCCTCAGGACCAAAACCCCTCCAGCCAACAAAAAAAAATTTTTTCCACGTACAATTTTAGAGGCCAGGATTTCTTTAACTTGAAAAATATCAGAGGAACCGGTGACAGGAGTTGGAGCGGAATTTTTTCTTTGAGAATAACGGTTGATAACCAGAGGTTTGATGAGAGAAACATGAAAGGAGTTAGGAATACGTAAAGAAGGTGGCACGCAGAGTTTGTATGAAACTGAATTGATTTTTTGTAATACCTCGAATGGACCCAGGAAACGAGGACCAAGTTTGTAACTTGGGATTTTAAACCAGATGAATTTAGCAGATAACCAAACTTTATCACCAGGAGCGAAGGATGGAGGAGACCTTTTTTTTGTCTGCCTGAGTCTTCATTTGAGTCTTCATTCGGGAGGATGCCAGAGATAAAGATTGCCGAGTCTGTCGCCAAATGGGGGAGAAATCTCTGACAAGTTCTTCTACAGCATAGAGATTGGAAGAGACTGAGACCGGAAGAGGAGACCTAGGATGATGACCAAAAACAATAAAAAACGGAGATGTCTTTGTCCTTCTGATTTTGACTGTGCTTGGCCAGTTGAGCAGATGGGAGTCCGGGAAGAGGAATGAAATGAGCCTTTTTAGAAAACCGGTCTACCACAACCCAGATGACTGTGTTATTGTGTGATGATGGAAGGTCGGTAATAAAATCCATAGCACTGTGAGTCCATGGACTCTCAGGGATGGGCAACGGCTGCAAATGTCCCGTGGGTCTCTGTCGGGAGGTCTTGTCTCGAGCACAAGTGGTACAGGAATGCACAAATTAAGAGACATCGTGTTCCAGACGTGGTCACCAATAGTGTCGGCAGATAAGAAGAAGTGTCTTGCGTATTCCAGGATGACCAGCCAATAAGGAAGAATGACCCCAGTTTAGAACTTTGCATCTTGATCTGACTGGTGCAAAAGTTTTATCAGGAGGTTGCTGTAGAAGATCAGCAGGGGCTGCAGAAATCAAACGATCAGGAGGGATAATATGTCTTGGAGTAGGATCCAAACCCACCACATCAGAAGAGAGGGCATCAGCTCTGATATTCTTTTTAGCTGGATGGAAATGAATGAAAAAATTAAACCGGGAGAAGAACAACGACCACCTTGCCTGACATGGGTTCAAACGTTGGGCTGACTGAAGGTACAGGAGGTTCTTGTGGTCAGAATAAATACTGATCGGATGAGATGATCCTTCCAGCAGGTGTCGCCACTCCTGTAAGGCGAGCTTTATAGCAAACAGTTCACGATCTCCGATGGAGTAGTTTCTCTCCGCAGGCGAAAAGGTTTTTAGAAAAGAACCCACAGGTCACTGTTTTACCTTTGGCACTTTTCTGGGTAAGAATGGCGCCAGCTCCGATGGAGGAAGCATCAACCTCCAAGGCAAAAGGTTTTCCCGGATCCGGTCTTGATAGCTTGGGAGCTGAAGCAAAAGCAGACTTTAAGCTTGAGAAAGCTTCCTCGGCCTCAGGGGACCACATCTTCGGGTTGGCGCCCTTCTTGGTGAGAGCTACGATGGGAGCAACCACAGAAGAAAAATGTGGGATGAACTGACAATAGTAGTTTGCAAATCCCAGGAAACGTTGAAAGGCCCGCAGACCGGTGGGGCAAGGCCAATCCAAAACCGCAGACAATTTTATTGGATCCATTTGTAGTCCTTCATGAGAGACAATGTATCCTAGAAAACAAAGACTGGATTTTTCAAAAAGGCATTTCTCCAGTTTGGCATACAGATGATTCCTCCGTAGGCGTCGTAGGACCAGACAAACATGAGTACGATGCTCTTCCAAGTTGGAAGAATAAATCAGTATGTCATCCAGATAAACGAATACACTGGTATAGAGAAGGACGCAGAAGATATCATTAACAAATTCTTTGAAAACAGCTGGGGCATTGCAAAGGTCAAAAGGCATCACTAGGTACTCAAAATGTCCATCGCGGATGTTGAAAGCCATTTTCCATTTGTCTCCCTCTCGAATTCGAATCAGATTGCAGGCACCACGTAAATCCAGTTTGGAGAAGACTTTGGCCCCCTGAAGACAATCAAAAAGTTCTGAGATCAGAGGAAGAGGATAACGATTCTTGACCGTGATCTTGTTCAGACCTCTAATCAATACAAGGACGGAGAGAACCATCCTTCTTACTTACAAAGAAGAATCCGGCTCCAGCTGGTGACGAAGACCTCCAGATAAATCCTTTTGAGACCCCCACTTGCAGAAGGAGAGACTCCGTGCGACTCCGTGCGATATAGTACTCTACAGTCAAGATTATGTCCTGTGACGGAAGAGATGAACAGAGGCTTGGCAAGGCAACTCACTGGAAGGCGATGTTCATGCACGAGTGAGGCATCATTAAAATTGCCAGCAGAACCAGAGTCCAAAAATGCAGTAGCAAAGAAAGAAGTCTGAGCAGAAATGTGGACTTGTACGAGAAGGGACGGTGCAAACACCCAGAGAAGTCCCTCCTACATATTCTGAGTTCGGACGTTTTCCCTGATTCTGAGAACGGGCTGGGCAGTCTTTGAGGACTGCTCCGGACTGGCACAGTATAGGCACAAATTCTTGCTGCAACATCGGAATCTTTCCTCCTGGGTGAGGAAGTATGATCCCCTGGCAGAAAATCCACTTTCTTTTAGGAGCTCCGCCTGTCTTTCGGACAAACGTACATCAATTCGTGCGGCCAAATGGATCTGCTCACACAGGTTAGACGAAGATCTCGAGCAGCAAGAGTGTCCTTTATGCTACTAGAAAGTCCTTTTTTAAATATAGCACACAAAGCCTTGTTGTTCCATGCCAATTCAGAAGCAAGGATACAAAACTGGACTGCATAGTCTCCGACAGAGGAAGTCCCTTGACTCAGGTTAAGAAACACAGACTCGGCAGAGGAAACACGTGTAGGTTCTTCAAAAACGCTGCGCAATTCAGCCAGGAAAGCTGTGAGGTTGAAGGTATTTGGATCTCTACGAACCCAGAGCGGAGTAGCCCAGGCCAGGGCCTTCCCAGACAAGAGACTGATAACAAAGGCCACCATAACACGCAGCGTAGGAAACTGATCCGCCATGAGCTCCAGGTGCAAGGAGCACTGCATCACAAATCCTCTACATTGCTTAGAATCTCCTGCAAACTTCGTGGGAAGGGGAAGACGAAGCTTTGAAGCTGAAGGAACTGCAGGGACCGGTAAAGACTGCTGCTGCATAGACAGAAGTAACTGTGCCATGGCGGACAGTTGATTTAATTGCTGCAACTGGTGGGCCAACTGCTGCGACTGACGGACCACTTCACAGAAGAGATCCAAATCCTCAGGCTGGGGTACCTCAGCGGGATCCATGGCTGGATCTTACTGTAAGACTCACCGCAGACGGCAGGTACCCAGGGAGTAGATGACCCGTAATACCACGGTAGTCTGGAGCAGGTAAAGTGGTAGATCCGCTGGACTTGTGTGGCAGATGACGCGGGCTGTGCCAGGGAGCGGGTTGGACTTGCTGCAGCAGACGACACCCAGGTCACTACCCCTGGCACGACTCCACCACACAGGTGGCTGAGGGGAAACGTGGTACCAAAGGAATAGACAAGACGTAGTTGGGCAGGCTAGAGGTCAGGGCAGGCGGAAAAGGAGCGTAGTCAGTAGGGTAGCAGAAGGTCAATAGGCTGGCGGCTAGAAACACGGTCGGGTCACGGAATACAGAGGTCTGGTACACGGCAATGAAATAACTAGAAGTGCTTTCTCTAAGGCACAGGGCAGACAAAGATCCGGTAGGGGTGCTAAGGAGGAGCTAGAACTTATAAAAAAAAGGTGTAGGTGCAATTACTAATTACAGGCACACTGGCCCTTTAAATTTCACAGCTCCGGCACGCACGCGCGCCAGAAGGCGGGGGGCGCGCGTCGGAGCTGAGGGACAGAGGCCAGGAACGGAGGTGAGTGATGGGCTGGGACTCGCATGCGGGCGCGTCCCGCGATGCAAATCCCAGCCCCGCCGGGGGCCGATACATGGGGGAAGATGCGCTCATGGCCGGAATGTCCGGCCGGAGCGCCACTTGTGACAGTAGTTATAAGGCCAAACCACGACCTGGTGTCACAACAAGAAGGGGTTAATACCATCTACCTCTGGGGCCATAACATCTGCCACCTTACACCTCACATCACACCCCATGGCGCACCACATATTGTCCTCTATTAAGTGAAACCTGTGCGTACATGTAAGTGGTGTACCATTTTGTTCCTTTTAATACTGTTTTAAGCGTAGTGGAGCGCATTGTATTGCCCTTATAAGTGCATACCACATACGTACATCTAAGGTTGTACCATTTTGTTCCAGTTAAGGGCCTAGATACTGTTAAAGGACAGCCAAAAGTATCCACCTGCAGGTGTTGTTGACAAATACTGTCTTAAGCGTACTGCAGCATATTGTACTCCCCTTATATACACACTAAGTATGTCAGGCAGAGAAGTGCCACGACTTGCACAGAGGAGTGGCAGAGGCCTAAATTCATCAGGCAGAGGTCGCAGCAGACTAGGGGCGAGTGGCAGCAGGAGTCGCAGTAAGAGGCCTGAGCTCCCGGTATCAGCTAGCGGTCGTGTCTCGACCAGCAACCCATCTGCCATCATTGTTTGGTTTACACGGTCATCCACTTCATCACCAGTGACATCTGACACCCCCAGTCAACAGTCAGTGGGCTCCTCAGACACAACCCTCAGTTGGCATAGACCGGGAGCAGTCCCTGTCCTCCCATTGCTTCTGTCCGATGCTGTTCCCTCCCCCACAGAAGAATCTTATGCTGTGGGTTCAGCTCCACTATTTAGTGAGTACGATCTAATAGAGGACAGTCAGCAGATACTGCCCAGCCAAGAAGTGGAGGAGACATCCGCCGCTTCCACCGCTAAGCGGGCAAGTAGTGATGAGAAGAGTGGCGTGGGAAGTGGTGTTGCAAGCATTCAGGCTTCTGAATCAGACACTGTTGAGGAACCTGAGGAGGACACCACTTGATGATGATGAAGCCGATCGCACTTGGGAGCCGGGTGCAGAAAGGGCTTGATCGTCATCAGAAGAAGAGGTTTGCAGGTTGCTCGTGAGGCAGCAGCTGAGCCAGCAAGGTGGTAGGAGGGTTCGATTTGCAACGTTTCTACACATGGAAATTCCACCCTCCACATGTTGGACTGACTATGCGAACAGAGAAAAGCCATCACCGATTTCTTGATGATCCAAGCAGATAGGGGTACTCCCCTGTGTAACTTCAATGTCAACCAGTGGCAGCTCATACGTGACACCTGTCGTTTGAGGAAGCCCCCTTATTAGTCAGTCGCCAGGATTAGGGGATGAACAACGTCACTCCACTGCTTCATTTACTACAACACGTGTTGGAAACGATTGCTGGTCAGGGCACTGGAAACGTGGCACCTACATCTCACTGCCACATGAGCCCTGTGGGGGCTGAACTGGAGGAGGATGAGGAGGGCCAGAGGAGCTAGAGGATTATGAGGAAGGCAAAATAGAGGACCCAGACACACCGTGGCAGTATACAGTGGAGATGGAGGCAGGGAGTCCCTCCGAGTCACTTGCACAAATGGCACGATGCATGCTCACTTGCTTGCGTAGTGACCGCTGAATTGTCACCATTCAGTAGCGGGAAGACTTCTGGCTCTCCACTTTATTGGACCCTCACTACTGGCACAAAAGGGGAGCCTTTTTTACACCCACTGAGAGGGAGGACAAACTGACCTACTACAGAGATATCCTATGTAGTCAGTTAGCCGATGCATATCTGTGCCATTGTCCATCCTCTTGCAGGTCTGACTCGGGGGGCCCTCTCCACACACCTTCCACTGCCATGGCTGCTGGGGAGAGGTGGGGTGGCAGGAGCAGTACCAACTCCATCAGCAGCAGCAGCCTGAGTCTACAGTCGCTGATGAGTAGCTGATGAAGCTTGTCTGTCCACGAAAAGTTAACTTTTCTTAGGATAAAATATATGTACCCAAAATCAAACAAAAGGAAAGGTGTGCAGAAAACACCATGTGCCACCTACACCACCAAGTTTTGATGTGATGCAAAGATCTCTAAAAGGTGGAATGGAACAACATATGGTCCATTGTAACCGGTGGGGGTAAAAACTTCCCCTGTAAGGCCCTACTCTCGCATTATTAATTCCCTTTTTGGCAAGTGTTACTCATCCTAAAAAGGGCGGCCCCACACAGAAACCTCTCCCTATTTTCACCTATAAACACTGCAATTTCCCAGGGTTTTTAAGAGGAAATAGAGAGTTTCCTGTGTGGGACCACCCTTTTTAGGGTGAGTAACACTTGCCAATAAGAGTATTAATAATGCGAGAGTAGGGCCTTAGAGGGGAAGTTTTTACCCCCATTGGTTACAATGGACCATGCGTTGTTCCCTTCCACCTTTTAGAGGTTGTTACGCCGAGCGCTCCGGCTCCGTTCTCCTGTTCGCAGCGCCCCGGTCAGACCCGCTGACCGGGTGCGCTGCGATAATGTCTCTAACCGGGATGCGATTCGCGATGCAGGACGCGACCGCTCGCGGTGTGCATCCCGACCCGCTTACCAGACTCGCTCCCCGTCTGTGCTGCCCCGGCGTGCGCGGCCCCGCTCCCTAGGGCGCGCGCCGGGTCTTTGCAATTTAATGGGCCGGTGCACCACTGATTGGCGCATGGGTTTTAATTAGTGTCTTCACCTGTGCACTTCCCTATATTACCTCACTTCCCCTGCACTTCCTTGCCGGATCTTGTTGCCATTGTGCCAGTGAAAGCGTTCCTTGTGTGTTCCTAGCCTGTGTTCCAGACCTCTTGCCGTTGCCCCTGACTACGATCCTTGCTGCCTGCCCTGACCTTCTGCTACGTCCGACCCTGCTCTTGTCTAATCCCTTGTACCGCGCCTATCTCAATAGTCAGAGAGGTTGAGCCGTTGCCGGTGGATACAACCTGGTTTCTACCACCGCTGCAAGTCCATCCCGCTTTGCGGCGGGCTCTGGTGAAAACCAGTAGCAACTTAGAACCGGTCCACCGACACGGTCCACGCCAATCCCTCTCTGACACAGAGGATCCACCTCCAGCCTGCCGAATCCTGACAGAGGTCTTTGCCTCACATCAATACTTGGTGGTGTAGGTGGCACATGGTGTTTTTTGCACACCTTTCCTTTTGTTTGATTTAAAAAAAAAATTATGGGTACATATATTTTACCCTAAGAATATTATTAAAAGTTAAGATTTACGTAATGTATATCCTCAATACTTACATACCGTTTTCTTCTGCCTACCTGCCTCAGCTACTATTCTGATCCTACTATTCTCCTTTTTTCAACCAACCTTCGTCATTGGGTATTGGTATTGCCACTCACCACCCCACTATGTCACCGGGTTACTTTCAGGACTCATGATGCTGCTGATGCCACCTTCAGGCTGTCTTATACTTCCACCATAAGTTCTCCTCATGCTGATGCTAGCTCCAGGCTGTTGGGCACAATCAGATGTTCACTATAGTTAAAGGAGTAATGTGGTGGAAAACAATGTATTGCTTATCCAATGGATAGGGGATAAGTGATTGATCGCGGGGGTCTGACCGCTGGGACATTCCACGATCTCCTGCACGGCACCCTGCTTTCCTCCTGCATGGTCCAATCTTCATTCCGTGCAAGGAGACTGTTGACCACTACAAAAAGCGGTGATCAACACACCACCTCCATGTATCTCTATGGGAGAGCCAAAGGTACTGTACATGAACGCTGTATCTCTGGCTCCCCCATAGAGACGCACTTTGTGCAGGGGTTTTCACAGCTCCATTCATGCAGAGAGCGGGGTGCCTTACAGGAGATCGCGGGGGGTCCCAGTGGTCAGACCCTCGCGATCAGACACTATCCTCCAGATAGGGAATGAATTGTTTTCCACCACTGTACTCTTTTAACCCCATAAGGACCAGGCAATTTTACACCTTAGGACCAAAGCGTTTTTTGCACATCTGTCCACCGTCACTTTAAGCATTAATAACTCTAAGATGCTTTTACCGAATATTCTGATTCTGAGATAGTTTTTTTGTGACATATTCAACTTTATTTTGGTGGTAAATTTTCGGCGTTACTTGCATCCTTTTTTTGTGAAAAAAATGTAGCATTTTTCTAACTTTGAAGCTCTCTGCTTGTAAGGAAAATGGATATTCCAAATACATTTTATTTTTATTCACAAATACAATATGTCCACTTTATGTTGGCATCATAAAATGGACATATTTTTACTTTTTGAAAAAATTAGAGGGCTTCAAAGTAGAGCAGCAATTTTCAAAAATTTCATGAAAATTGCAAAATCTGAAGGGACAGATGTTACAGAACTAGAACTCCCAGCATGCCTGGGCAGTCTAGGCATGACGAGAGTTGTAGTTTGGCAACATCTGGAGGGCTACAGTTTGGGCACCACTGTAACAGTGGTCCCCAAACTGTGACCCTCCAGATGTTGCAAAACTACAACTCCCAGCATGCCCAGACAGCCTTTGGCTGTCTGGGCATGCTGGGAGTTGCAGTTCGGCCTTCCTAGTGGTTGCCACAGTAAAAATCACTTTACTTTCAGTTTCATTTCTCCCCCCCATCCCCCCCCCCCCCCCCCCCCCACCGTCGATTCCCTACCTGAGAATATCTGCGATGATTGCCGGGCCCCACGAGTCTTCTCCTCCAGGTACCGGCCTCCATGTTCTCCCCCCGTTCTGCCTGACATTCAGGGGTGGGCAGAACAGGGGGGGTTTCCATGGCAACCCACTGTCCTGCTCTGCCATTGGTCAGAATCAGTTCTGACCAATGGCAGGGGATGGGAGGAGATCGCAGCATTGCGACCTCACTCCTACCCTGCAAAATGCTGGGGCCTGTCACTGACAGATTCGAGCATCCCTATTTTCCGAGTGATCGGGTCACCAGAGACCCAATCACCCGGAATAGGAGAAAATCGCATGTCTGAATTGACATGCGATTTTCTGCGATCGCCGACATGCGGGGGTCCCGGGACCCCCCTAGGCATTTGCACGGCATGCCTGCTGAACGATTTCAGCAGGCATGCCGTTCCGATCTCTGCCCGGCACGCGTCAGGGACCGGAAAATGCCATGACGTCCTGGGACGTCATTGGTCCTTAAGCCCCAGGGTGCCATGACGTCCCAGGACGTCATTGGTCCTTAAGTGGTTTAAAGCTCAGATGTCAATTCTAACTAGGATCCCAATGTTGATCTCACTATTTACTCCTGCCATAACTGTTCTCCATGCTAACTCAAGGAAGGGCAAACCACAGCATTATCATAGAGTATCAAGGGGTTAACAGGTTTCTCGCTAAGTCGAGGAGGGGTCAGACAGTTAGTACTGATATGAAACAGAAGTTCTTTTAAAGACCATAAGACAAAGCTCGACTAGCACGATAGCTCTACACAGTGTCAGCCGTGAGACCTTCAAGTGACCCGAAGACATGTTACAGGGAGAACATAAGGAGATGAATATTAATGGGGAAAAATAACACATTTAATTCCAAACACGTCTCCAGTGTCTAAAAATCCAATGTGTTTATTCTACATCCCAACATCCATTCCATACAATTCAATTATAAGGAGCCATGGCTACAGTGTATCGAAGACCCAGGAGTGGACCAATCCCCCTATACAAGCCCCGGGGCAGGAGGATTTTAGGAGGGGACGTGCCGCTTGGTTGAGCTGAAGGGTTTACATTCAAACACAAATCTATTTAATGGGAAATTGATCATTTTTCTCTTCTTGAGTAATGTTCCTATAGATCGTCTGAGAAAGCCGAAGTAAATGAGCCAGGAATGAGGTCGGTTAATAATAGATCTTATGTTACCGATAATTGTCATATTGTATCTGTGTTCTACGAATGATTGATGATTGTAGGGATTAGATTGTGTTGGTTTATTCTTTACTACATACAAGATTGTATGTGCTATAGAGGAATGCTTACACTATGAAGTCTATAAAGAGAGGGGGGGGTCTAGCCTGGTCTGGCTGCATACATTGGTGTCTTCTGGTTGAGGGGTTGAGTTAGTACCAGGGATTGGCGGGGGGTCTGATATTTAGGATCCGTATTTCCAAGGAGATACAAAAAATATCTTTCACCCTGAAGGACCTGTCCTGCCCTGCATGATACAGACAATCCATAGATTTCTTGTGGCATGGTTCATAACGCTTCATGTCTCGTGGAAGCAGTGCAGCAAAACGAAATACTTACTACCATGTTTTCCAACTAGTTGGGAGTCCCAGAATGGGGGGCACACTGTTATCAGCTTATTGTCTAGGACAGTGTTTCCCAACCAGGGTGCCTCCAGATGTTGCAAAAATATAACTCCCAGCATTCCCTGACAGCCAAAGTAGCAGATCAGACACCTTTGCTTGAAGCACAAAGTGCACTACTGCTCAGGCACCAAAGGAAGAGAGAAGAGCTCTCTTATTGGTGGCGCTTGGCAGGGATTGGAGGGGAAGAGTGCACACTGGCCCTACAAGTCTCAGCCAGTGCTTGTGTGCAACCCCTAGAGGGCAGTGGGGAAACTGCAACAGTAGCCAAATCAGCAGGAGACAGTCCAGAGGAGAAAGGCCAATGTGTACTATAGAGATGAGCAAATTTTTGAAAAATTCCATTCGCCGATTCGCTAAATGTTCCCCAAAAATGTGTTTCATTCTGAATTTATTTGCAGCAAATCGTTATTAAAAACGTCTATTTCTGGCCTGCAGAGAGCCTCAATAGGAGCATAGAACACTTTTCCATGTCCTAACATGCATAGGGAGTGTTCTGTGTTAGTAAAATAACACTGTTATTCAGTATGACATGCAGATTACAGGCATCGCTATTAGAATAACTGCCACAGAGCATCTCGATGTAGTAGCAGGGAGAGCATATGGCGCTAAAATTGAAGAGAATTAATAGATTTTTTATGTCATTTTATTTAATATACTTTAAATTTATTCACTATTTTTGAGTACCCATTCTGGTGGGCATCAAGCTGGCAGTCCTCCACGAGGTGAGCTACCACCTGTTCCAGCTCGTGCCTCTCAGCGCATCTGCCCCCCCCCCCACCCCACTGTCTTACTCTTTGTGAAACTGCAAATGTTTGATTGAATCAGTTATGGTTCATTGTTATCGCTTGTGGTAATTTCAGAGCTAATATATGACGTCAACGACGATAGGGCCTCAGTCTTGAGATTACATAATTTTTTTTTTAAATTTAGATTTAAGATTTTGAAATTTAAATGTAATATTACACTCCCATGTTTAATGTCCCGGGCACCAGCGTTTACTTTTGAATAAATAGTGTGGTTACAAAATACCAAATCTAACAAGGAGTCACATGTCACATGGCGGCACAATGACAGAGCCTGGAGGTGGCATCAGTATGAGGAGCCCATATAGTGGCTGAATAACACAGCCTGGAGGTGGCGGCAGCATGAGGAAAAAATATAGTGGCTGAGTGACACAGCGTGGAGGTGGTAGCAGCATCAGGAGAACATATAGTGGCTGAGTGATACAGCGTGGAGGTGGCAGCAGCATGAGGAGAACATATAGTGGCTGAATGACACAGCCTGGAGTTGGCGGCAGCATGAGGAGAACATATAGTGGCTGAATGACACAGCGTGGAGGTGGCAGCAGCATGAGGAGAACATATAGTGGCTGAATGACACAGCCGTGTGGAGTTGGCGGCGGCATGAGGAGACCCCATAGTGGTTGAATGACACAGCATGAAGGTGGCGGAAGCATGAGGAGACCATATAGTGGCTGAATGACACAGCGTGGAGGTGGCGAAAGCATGAAGAAAACATATAGTGGCTGAATGACACAGCGTGGAGGTGGCAGCAGCATGAGGAGAACATGTAGTGGCTGAATGACAAAGCGTGGAGGTGGCGGCAGCATGAGTAGAACATATACTGGCTGCATGACACAGCCTGGAGTTCGCGGCCGCATGAGGAGAACATATAGTGGCTGAATGACACAGCATGGAGGGGGCGGCAGCATGAGGAGACCATATAGTAGCTAAATGACACAGCGTGAAGTTGACGGCAGCATGAGGAGATCGTATAGTGGCTGAATGACACAGCATGGAGGTGCAGTGGGTGGCAATACCAGTACCCGGTGATGAAGGTGGGTGAAAAAAGGAAAACTTGGCATCAGATGTGTGGCATCAGGCGGGTGGCAGGATCAGAATAATAGCTGAGGCAGGTAGGCAGAAGAAAACGGTCTCTTTTGTAAAAGTGTTAGTGTGCACAAGTAAGTATTGAGGATATGCATTAAGTAAAAAGTAACTTTAAATAATATGCTTAGGATAAAATATATGGCCCCAATTTTTTTTTTTATCAAACTAAAGGCAAGGTGTGCAAAAAACACCTTGTGCCACCTACACCACCAAGTATTGATGTGATGCAAAAATCTCTAAAAGGTGGAAGGTAACAACGTATGGTCCAACGTAACTGGTGGGGGTAAAAACTTCCCCTAAGGCCCTACTCTCACATTATTGATTCCCTTCTTTTCAAGTGTTACTCACCCTAAAAAGGGCGGCCCCACACAGGAAACTATTTACACCTGAAAACCATGGGAAATGGCAGTGTTTGTAGGGGGAAATAGGGAAAGGTTCCTGTGTGGGGCCGCCCTTTTTAGGGCGAGTAACACTTGCAAACATGGGAATTAATAATGCGATATTAGGGCCTTACAGGGGAAGTTTTTACCCCAACCGGTTACAATGGACCATATGTTGTTCCCTTCCACCTTTTAGGTCTTTGCATCACATCAATACTTGGTGGTGTATGTTACGCCGAGCGCTCCGGGTCACTGCTCCTCCCCGGAGCGCTCACGGCGTTCACCTCCATGCAGCGCCCCGGTCAGACCCGCTGACCGGGAGCGCTGCATTAGTGTCACCGGCGGGGATGCGACCCGCGTAGCGCCCGCCCGCTGCTCGCATCCCAATCCCCTCACCTGTCCCGTCCTCCGTCGGCCCAGTCCCGGCGCGCGTGGCCCCGCTCCCTAGGGCGCGCGCGCGCCGGCTCTCTGAGATTTAAAGGGCCAGTGCGCCATTGATTGGCGCCTGGCCCAATCAGTACTTTCACCTGTGTCCTCACTATAAAAACCCACTTCCCCTTCCTGGTATTGCCGGATCTTGTTGCCTCAGTGCCAGTGAAAGCGTTCTTGTATATGTTCCAAGCCAGTGTTCCAGACCCTCTGCCGTTGCCCCTGACTACGAGCCTTGCTGCCTGCCCTGACCTTCTGCTACGTCCTTGCCTTATCCCTTGTACCGCGCCTGTCTCAGCCGTCAGCTGGGGTTGAGTCCCTATCGGGTGGAACGACTTGGGGGTTACCTGCCGCTGCAAGTCCATCCCGCTTTGCGGCTGGCTCTGGTGAAAACCAGTAACCCCTTAGACTCCGTTCCCCTGGTACGGCCCACGTCATCACCCCACTGACACAGAGGATCCACCACCAGTGTCCTCGCTGCATACCCATCCGGATCCTGACAGTGTAGGTGGCACATGGTGTTTTTTTTTCACACCTTTCCTGTTGTTTGATTTTAAAAAAAAAAATTGAGTTTATATATTTTATCCTTAGAAAAGTTAAGTTTTTGCTAATGCATATCCTCAATACTTGTGGTCTGATGGCGTGGAATGTCTGTACCTGGGGAGCAGCACCTTAAACATGTTTTGCACTATCCATATCTGTGAAGTGTTGGTGTGGCACCATGGTCAATCTACTCTGAGGCATCTGCATTGATGGGTAGAAATCCATGCCTGATTCCTCTTCACAAACGTCAGTCTCTCCACATTTTTCGTGCACATACGAGTTCTCCTTGGGGTTACTATGGCCCCTGCCTCACTAAACACCCGCTCTGATGGCACACTATTGGCCGGGCAGGACAGCTTTTCCATTGCAAACTCTGCTACTTGTAGCCACAAATCAAGTTTGGCTGCCCAGAAGTCCAGTGGATCTTCAAGGTTTTGCAGTATGGCGTAGTCATGTCAAGGTATGCCACCCCCTGCTGCTTCAGGTCCTGCTCCAAGTCTTCCTGCTGCTGATGAGTTGCTTCACTATGCGGGTGAAGAAAGCTACTCATCAGCAACTGTAGACTCAGGCTGCTGCTGATGGAGCTGGTACTGCTCCTGCCACCCCACCCCTCCCCAACAGCCATGGCAGTGGAAGGTGAGCGCAGAGAGCCCCCAAGTCAGACCTGCGAGAGGATGGACGATGGTGCAGCTAGGCATTGGCCAACTGACTACGTAGGATATCTCTCTAGTAGGTCAGTTTGTCCTCCCTCTTAGTGGGTGTAAAAAAGGCCCCCATTTTGTGCCGGTAGAGAGGGTCCAATAAGGTGGAGAGCCAGAAGTCATCCCACTGCCGAATGGTGACAATTTGGTGGTCACTACGCAAGCAAGTGAGCATGCATTGTGCAAGTGACTCAGAGAGACTCCCTGCCTCCATCTCCACTGCATATTGCCACAGTGTGTCTGGGTCCTCTGTCTCGCCTTCCTTATAACCCTCTAGCTTCTCTAGCTGCTCCTGCTCCTCCTCTCCTGTCAGATGAAAAACTGCCCTTCTCCCGAAACCTAAACTTAGCTCCTCTGTGCCCTCCCCCTCCTCCTCCAGTTCAGCCCCCACAGGGCTCTTGTGGCCGTGAGATGTAGGCGTCACGTCTCCAGGGACCTGACCAGCCATCATTTCCAACACGTGTTGTAGTAGATGAAGCAGTGGAATGACGTGGTTCATCCCCTAATCCTGGCGACTGACTAATAATGTGGCTTCGTCAAAGCACCCGAGCAAACTGCAGGTGTACCCCTATCCGCTTGGATCATCAAGAAATCGGTGACGGCTTTTCTCTGTTCACATAGTTGGTCCAACATATGGAGGTTAGAATTCCAACGTGTGGAAACGTTGCAAATCAGACTATGCTGGGGGATGTCGTTCTGACGCTGCAGCTCAAGGAGGGTGTGCTTTGCCGTGTACGAGTGGCTGAAGTGCATGCAATGTTTCCTTCCCATTGTTAGGATGTCTTGCAGATGGGGGGAACACTTCAGGAACCGCCAGATTGAATATGTGTGCCATGCAGGGTGAATGTCTCAGGCTTCCTTGTTGCAGAGCAGACAAGATGTTCTTCCCGTTGACAATAACCATGGTTTCCCTTTCCAGTTTTCGTAACAAGAAAAAAGCAAAGTTGGGCCGTTGGTGGCGCTGGTCCTGATGGAAATAAAGCTCTGTAGACCCTTCTCAGTGTCTAAATGTGGTTTTATTAGCACAGAAAGCTTTCTGTGCTAATAAAACCAAATTTAGACACTGAGAATGGTCTACAGAGCTTTCTTTCCATCAGGACCAGCGCCACCAACGGCCCAACTTTGCTTTTTTCTTGTTACTTACCCTGCTGGGACATCACCTTTGCTCCAGAGGACCGTGGCTGCAGACCTGAGACATCACCTAAGGCTATCACAGATGTTGTGCTCTTAGCACAACGAAAATAGGTGAGTGCTACAACTTAACTTGTTTTCATCTCACCTATAAACATCCTTCACTAGGGGTGCATATCCCTGTTTTTTTCTTCTACTTTTTCTTTCCAGTTTTCGTGGAGTAAGCCGTGATTCGATTTCTTGATGAATGACTTTTAGCAGTTCCTCCCCTGTGTGACTCCGTTCGCCAATCTAAACCATGTGAAGAACAGCATTACACCACCGTGCCCTGCAGACATGGTATGCTGATGGGGCACTGAGACTTGTCCATGCAGTGGAGGCTGAGGACACGGTGGAGGATGAGGAGGCGGAGTCGCACACTGTCACAGCCTGAGAGAGTGGAGACAGAAGCGGTGTGACCTGCCCAAGTTGCTGTTGTTGTGGCTGTGCAGGAACCACATTCATCCAGTGGACTGTAAAGGACATGTTTTGTCCCTGACCGTAGCTTCAGCTCCAAACATCGGCGCTGCCATGCACTTTTGTACACACCGACAAGCTAAAGGACTGGCCCACCTTCTGTTCCACAAGATTGTGCAGGGCTGGTACTGCCTTCTTCGCAAAGAAATGACGGCTTGGTACTTTACACCTTGGCTCAGCACAAGCCATCAATTCTCTGAAAGTCCACCACTTGAAAAGGGAGGGACTGCAGCACCAGCAACTTGGACAGGAGCACATTCAGCTTCCGCGCCGTTGGATGAGTGGGCGCAAACTGTTGTCTCTTGGACATGGCTTTGCCGATGGATTGCTGCCGGAATGACTGACTCGAAGTAGGAGGAGCAGGCGCATCTAGAGCGACAGAAGATGGGTATGACACACAGCTCCCTTCGGCTAAGGTGGTGGAGCCTTGGCTGGCTGAAAGAGGGAGCGGCGTGCCACTGGGTGATGCAGCAGGCTGGACCACCACATCAGAGCTGTGGTTCTCCCAGGCCGCTTAATTGTGATGCTGCATATGTTGACGCAGGGCCGTGGTGCCAACATTGTGACCCTGGCCACGCTTCACCTTCTGCCGACACATCTTGCATGTGGCCAGGTTAACCTCCTCCAGATGCTTGATAAAAAACTGCCACACCACCGAGTAGCTGATTTTCCCACCAACAGTCTGCACTGATTGACTGCTACTTCTGCCAACTCCAGGAACCCCTGTTTCACTACCTCCCGGGAAGGTAGGCTGGTGGTCTCCCCTGGGCACGTTTGGCTCCAGACTTTCCACTTCTGCCACCATGCTGACTGCCAAACATGCTACCACCTTGCTGGCTCAGCTGCAGCCGCACAGGCAACCTGCAACCCTCGTATCCTGATGATGATGAAGCCCCTTCTGCGATCGGCTTCATCATCATCATCGAGTTGTGTCTGCACTTCACTGATATCCTCCCCAGGTTCCTCAACAGTGTCTGCTTCAGGAGCCTGAATGCTCGCAACACCACCTCCTACGTAACTCTCCTCATCATTACTTGGCCGCCTAGCATAGGAAATGGCGGATGTCTCCTCCAATTCATGGATGGGTAGTAGCTGCTGACTGTCCTCTATTAGATCGTCCTCAGTGAATAGTGGAGCTGAACCCAAAGCATAAGATACTTCTTTGGGGAAGGGAACAGCATAGGACAGAGGCAATGGGAGGACAGGGACTGCTCGTGAGCCATGCCAACTGAGGGTTGTGTCTGAGGAACCCACCAACTGTTGACTGGGGGTGTCAGATGTCACTTGTAATAAAGCGGATGACCGTGTTAACCAATCGATAACAGCAGATGGGTTGCTGGTCGAGACTCAACCGCTAGCTGATACCGGGAGCTCAGGCCTCTCACTGAGACTCCTGCTGCCACTCGCCCCTAGTCTGCTGCGACCTCTGCCTGATGAATTTAGGCCTCTGCCACTCCTCTGTGCATGACCGGGCATATCTCTGCCTGACATACTTAGTGCGTATATGAGGGGAGTACAATATGCTCCACTATGCTTGAAAAAAGTATTTGTGTACAACACCAGCCGGTGAGCACTTTTGCCTGGCATTTCACAGTTTCTATGCTCTTGAGACTTTAACAGGTACAAAATAGTACACCACTCAGATATACGTATGTGGTATGCACTTATGAGGGTAGAAAAATGTGCTACTGTATGCTTAAAAAAGTATTTGTGCAAAACACCAGCAGAACACACCAGTGCTGCAGCACACAGTCGCTGTGTACTACACCTAAAATTGCACATTCTCTCTCAATCTCACTCCCTTCCCTATCAGTGCAGGATTTGTGCTTAAGCTGAATCGTTGCTGTTCTGTGCAACACACTGCTCTCTGTCCCTCTCTGTAATAGAGCGCTGTAGACAGTGACTGGGAGGTGAATGCTTTTCTGTTCAAAACACACACTTTTCTTTGTCCCTCTCTCTGTGCAACAGAACGTTGACTTGACTAGGAGGTAAATCGCTGCTGGAAAAAATCTTTTCTGCGCAACACACAGCGCTGTCTGCGACTATTTATCTCTCTGCAGTGAAAGGCTGAAGTGACTGGCGGCAATATGGCTATATGTATAGGGCTGTGACATCACAGGGGTGACTGGCTGCTGATAGGCTGCATGCTGCATGTGATTCAGGGTAATCCCGCCAACCCTTGTTCCCGCCTTCCCAGGATTCCTTGCCCCATGTCCTCACATGTGGCTCTGCCATTTTAGATGCCCTGGAGCCTGGACCGCACTAAATGGAGCTTAATGAAGGGAATTTTTCCTGAAATTCGTAACTAATTAAGATTCCTCAGATTCGATTCGCTCATCCCTAGTGTACAACAAAGACATGGCACAGAGTACGCTAGTGGTTGCTAACAACAACACTAGATGGAACTCAACCAGAAGAGATTTATACAGCTCTCACTGAGTTAAGATCCTCCTATTGGTGAAAGGCCGGGGGAAATGTATCATTTATCAGAGCGTTAGTATAATAAGTCTTGAGGGATCCCTCAGAGGGGAGCAGGACCCATTCAGGGACAACCAATTTTAGAAGAATGGAACTTCTGATATCCTTTTGATAACCTTTGCCAATACAAAATGCAGCTCTACAAAGGTAGACTTTTCATACTAAGCCATATAATGTTGCTCCATAGGCGAGGATATTGTTTGGGTTGAGGTGTGTAATCACTAATGTTCACCGTCTCATTACGTTTCTTATTATCCAGAAATTAAGTGTTGTTGTTCCTCATCCCTGAAGTCAACTGTACAGCTCGGACTCATTTACAGGAACTTCCCAGAGATATCAATATTCATGGTCATACCTGAGAGCTCTGCAGTGTCCGGTGAGGGAGGATGAACCATGTCAAGCAATATATTACAGCCAGAGGATTGCGAGGCTCAAGAGTATTTTTAATGTGTTTGCATACAAGCCATCAATCAATATGTTTATGGGCTGACGGCCACCTGGGGGATTGGGGATATTGATCTACGAGGGGAAGTCTATTTGCACGCAGCTGTTCCAGGGTAATCAGCAGCACGATATTTAACGGACCCTTTCATGGGCATGTTACATTCTATATAATGCTTATTGTATCACTGTATAATAGATAGTGATTCATGTCTAGTCCAGCATTACAACACACAATGCTTCTGTAGGAGGGTGAACTTTGGTGGTATACTTCCCCCTGGGAGATGTGCATTTTTGCATACTGTTAAGCTAATGTAAGTAGTTAATGTTTTCAAGGCATGTTCGAGAGTCTGGTTGCACGGTGAGATTTGTGCAATAGGGTCTGTGAATCTGTTCCTGTGTAGTATGATGGCACAGGGTTGGTGCTTTGCCATTAGCACTTTAGTCCCCTTTGGAGTGAAAGCTTGTTGCCTCGGGAACCCTGGAAGAGTTTTATGTCATGGTGGAAACTGTAGAGCTGTAGCATGGTACCATCACGTCCACTGTGTAGGGTTCCATAGGCCCATGCATATCTTATTGTGGGGGTACAGGGCCCAGGGGTGTGGTACATGAGCTGAGAGACCTGCTGAAGGAGGAGGCCTAGGCAGCTCTATGGGAGATTATCGGAGGCTATGGTTAGACCTGAGCACATCTGACACTGGTAGAGATCCTAAAAAAGCAACCAAGTTGAATTGGAGCAATAGCTAAGCTTGAGCTAGTTAGTTCCTGAACCTCAAAAGAGTGAGAGGGACACCATAGGTGCAGTAGGACCCACAAGTTTTATGTAGAGCCCGTACCAGACCATGTACTGTGTTTCACAATTGGTAGTCTTCTCCAATGAAACTGTAGACTGTGATCTATAACTAAGCCGGCCTAAGGCTGGTGTGGAGCTGCCCGGGATGTAGAGAGTACTCACAGGGGGACTGTGGTGGGAGGCTCAGCCCTCAGTCTTGGAGAGCAAACATATGGAAAGTTTTTTGTGAGTCAGTACTATTATCCAAGAGACGGTTGCTCACTTTTCTGGGATAAAATGGGATTTGGATGTTTTAACCCTTCCCCCTCGCGTCACTGGCCAAGAATGTGCCCTCCCCCAATCACTGGAGCACAAAGTTAGTTTTCCATTACTAGAAGATAATCATTCTTTGATTCTGCACTGCTGCTCACTTTAGGGTCTTTATGTATGTAACATGTATCAGAGCCTTTAGCAACCACTTCCTCTCCGATATGTCCCTTTTTTACTGCAGCAGCACACAAAGGCTCTGCCCTTGTAAGACCCCTTTTTTTCGGGAATGGCTTCATTCGTCCAGCCTTGGTTTTCTCCTCACTCAACACAGGGAACCACTGCATAACATGTGGCCTCAGACACAGATTAACTAACTTCCTGAATGCTGCTCTCTCAATATATATATTGAAGAGGCTGGGACAGGCATTGATGAATGCTCCAGGACCTGAGACCCCCAGAAGTTCTCAAAAACGTATCTACTTTTTTCTTGTCTGCCAAAGATCACCATTGCCGTTGTAGAGACATGGCAAACGTTTTGATCTGTTGGGTTCTGAGTGTTCAGACCCCGAACAATTGTTAGAACAAGTTGGGAGAAAAGCGCGGTTGACGGAGACAATCCTATAGATTTACATTGTAAGTTTGTTTCGTGTAGCACGCTCTTCTTCAGTCAAAAATATTGACATGTCTCAACAACATGTCAAACATGTTTAAAGGGACAATGCCCATTGAACTAGCTTTCTTAAAGGGGTGCTTTGTGGCTAGGCATTTTTTCCCTTATCCAAAGGATAGTGGATAAGATGTCTGATTGTGGGGATCCAGCTGCTCGGACCGGATGCCGGTGATCTCCATGCAGACAGCCTGATGAGGATGAGAGAGATAGGGGGTGCTCCCTTGTAGCGTATAATTTCGATTCCACGACTGTGGCGGGTCGTGGTGATCGAGGTGCAATTGGGTGAATGGGATTAGAGCTGCTGCACTCGGACCGATTCTAGATTCCCAGCATGGGACCAGCTAGGAAATGTGTCAATGGTAGGTTAAAAATAACCCCTATTCTAACACCCTCATAATGTCCATCTTTCCTGCACACTCTCTGAAGGTTCTTGCCCTACAGAGTGGTAAGTACCCTAAATTCTTTATACATGACACTTCACAAGCCATATGTATACCATGGGATAATATCCAAAAGCACTGCAATTCTGACTGAAATACATTCATATGAATTCCACCTGTATGTAGCCCGCAAAAATATTAACACTATGCCTGAATACCCTGTCTGCCTACATAATACCTCCATAAGAACCAGAGTATATTTAGCCTATATTTAACTTGTCTGTACTATTTATTCACCCTGCCTATATTATCTATATAATATATCTAAAATATTCATAACCTATTGTGGCAGTGTGGCAAGGAAAGGGTGTATTTCCTTGGCTCACCCTGCAGAAGCTCTCACCTGCTTCTTAAGTAATGAGGAAGGAGGGAAGGGAGGTGTATATGAGATGGAGACACAGTGTAATGGAGGCTCTTCCTAGGAGACAGCATGTGGGCTGTAGGGAAGAGACAGAGGCTGCTGAGGAGTACACAGCCCGAGCTATGAGGGGCTCAAAGAGACTGCCATGAATTGTGAGTAGAAGGTTGCAGGGGACATAAGTTTAACCGGCTGAGGGAAGCTCAGCGGTTGTTAGTCAGGACAAGCTGATCTGTTTAGTCAGTGACCAGACGGTCTAGGATTTTGTTTTGTTCCTGCTTTTTGTTTATTTATTTCCCTGCAACCTGTCTAATAAAACTGGCAAGGTGCCAGATTTGCATTATAAGCGTTTGTTTGCTGGTTTATTGAGAAGAAACGCATCCTGTGGCGTAGTCCAGGACGATCCCAGAGCTAATCCCCAAGACGGATCGTCACATTTTGGTGGAGGATGCGGGCACGCCGTTGCTAAGGGCAACCCGTTGCTAAGGACAACCAACGGGCGAGTTGGAGAGGAGCTGTTGCTAGGAGCAACCCCCTGCAAGATTGCAAGTCGGAGGGACCCAGCAGAGGAGTTCAAACCCAGTTTGGTGTCTGTGGAGGAGCGTTGCTAGGGGCAACGGATCGAGAATTATTTTTTTCAAGAAAATGGGACAACCTCAAAAGGCTGTTGCTGGGAGCAACCGACGTGGGCCACAACCGATGGACGCCAAGAAGAAGCCGAGGTCCCGTGAGTTGTCGGTGGGCGGAATCCCACTGTGGGTGGACTTGGATTGTTGCCAGACGGTATCTCGGATTATGCCAGAAATAATTCCCTTTGTGAAGTCCCGCCCGGAGCCCGGTAAGACTGTTCAAATTACTTTTGATACATGTTTTGGGACAGTAAGCCATATGATGGAGGTATGTGCGGAACTTACAGTGGAAATTGTACTGGGCAGAGACTTTCCGTATTTCTGGCAGCTGTGGGATGCTGAGAGTGCACCTGAGAGTTCGCACACAAAGGTTCCGGAAGGAGTGAGGACTGGGGGGTCTCTACTGGACTGTGTGAATGGTGCTGTATATTGTGAACCCACGCAGGCTGATAATGTTTTTCTTGAAACACTTATGTTAATGTGTTCTGATGTAAAGAGTTCTATTCCCACCGCTCGCAGGACAAAAGCAAACCTGTGTGAGCTGGAAATAGAAGGTAAAAAGATGACTGTTTTGTTAGATCCAAAATGTATAATAAGTCTGGTAAAGACCAGCTGCAGAAAGCCAGACCCTGCTATAGTGTCTATACAGGCCGGTATTTGGGGTTATAAAACAGTTAATGTGTGTATTTCTACTCCCTATGGTACCATAAGTCACAAGGTTGCAATAGAGCCTACCTTAGAGTATGATGGTTGCAATAGAGCCTACCTTAGAGTGCTGGGGAAGGATTTTCCGTTTTTTCAGCAGTTGTGGGAAGATAGTCAGGTGACTAGAGCAGGAACACCTGATAGGCTCACAACACTTGGTTTTCACGCCATAGCAGGGGACAGTAACTCAGCTGAGGACAGGGAGTGTCAGAAGACCCTAGGTATATGTCAGGTGGGAGTGTGCCAGACCACTAGGGGAGCTGAAGAACAGTCCGCGAGTCAAGTTAAAGTGGTGACTGGAATAGAAGCTCCAGAGATGGCTGTGGAAAAACCAATACTCCAGAAAAGAGTACCAGTGGAGCTGGGGGCTGCACTTACGGTCACAGACAGAGTCCTAAGTGAAGGAGACTGTGACAAGACAAAAGAAAAGTCTGCCAAGAAGCCGAGAGACAGTTCAGAGGAACTGATCAGGAATCTCCCTGACTCGCTGGTGCCAAGAGCCATTGAAGTTGTTGCTAGGGGCAACAAACTTACCGCCAAAGGATTGCCTGTCCGACGGGAGTGTTTAGCGAGAGTCTCCAGAGTTGCCAACGTGGTGGGAGAGGAAGAGTGCCAGGTGTCAGTGGCACCTGTTGTGGATGATAATAATGAGGCACAAGTGGCCGCAACCCCGGAAAAGGGGGAGACTTCATCTAGAGATGGAGAAGAGCTCGGTCGAGTGTCTGACAGAGGACCAGAGGATGTCTCAAGGTCTAACAGCGAGAGTGAGGAGACCGCTGTCAGTAAAAGGTCTCGGAAAAGACGAGCTGGCCTTGGGAAAAAACTGGAGCAGATCCAGAATCTGGAAGAAACCCTGCAGATGGTTTCTGTGAAGTTGTTGGAGAAAGAAAAAGAGGTACATCGCTTGACAGAGGAGAGGGACAAATCACTTGCTGACTTTAAAAAAGAGCAAGAAGGGAGGCTTCAGCTGGAAAAAGTCATGGAGCATCACAGAAGTGAGTTTGTGGCTCTGCAGGATGAACTGTCCCGCTCCCAGGGTCTTGTGACCAGCAAGGAGAGAGAAGTGCAGAGTCTGGCCAAGCGGATGTCATTCCAGGAAGAAGTGAGTCTTCTACATGGTGCATATCAGGCTCTGCAGAGTGATCACAAGGCTAGCCTGGTAGCCATGGAAAAAATAGAAAAGGAGAAGAATGAAGTGAAGATGGAAGCTTGGGCTCTTGCCAGCAGTCTGGAGAGTGTCTCTAAAGCTAAGAGACAACTTGAGGAGGAAGTCAAGGTGAAGAATGCCCTTGCACATGCTCTTCAATCTGCTCGTCATGACAATGTCTTGCTCCGTGAGCAGTATGAGGAGGCCCTGGAACAAGTTGAGACTCTGCAACATGAAAACAAGAACTTGCAACAGGAGATCTCAGATCTATCTCAACTGATTGGTGAGAGTGGAAAATCTATCAATGAGTTAGTGAAGTCCCAGAAACAGTTGCTGGACAGTGAGAAGATGATCTCCGCACAACTCAAGAGCGAGCAGCTGAGATATATAAAGCTGGAAGATGACATGAAGATCTTAAAAGAGAGCCTGGAAGCGCAGAACGAAACGCGCAGAAGGTCCCACGTAGCTGCCTTGGTTTTGCTGGGAGCGCAACTCTACGAGCAGGTGGCTCTGCTGGCGGACAATGAACAATTGAGGAAACAATTGCTGTCTTCGGAAGATACTGTCAGGGACTTGACAGAGTTACTTGATAGTGAGAGGATGAAGTCCGCTAAGCTCCAGTGTAAGCTGCGAAAATGTGAGAAAAAGGAAGAGGACCAGGAAGTCCTAAAAGAGAGCAGAGACCAAGATATGGCGGAATTGGCTCAAGAAAAGCTTCTGGGGCCAAAGTTACAGGATACAGTTATGCTTTCTCTGATTGCGAAAAAGTCCTCTAAAGCTAAGATTGAGGTGAAGTCCTGTAAGAAGTCTCCTGAAGCTAGGACTGAGCTGAAACCTGGTGGGACATCCTCTGAAGTGAAGACTAAGGAGAAGAGAGGTGGGAAATCCTCTGAACCTGAGCAGAGCAAAAATTCTGAAGGTAATGCTGAGGCAGAGAAATCCTCTGAAGCAGAAGCTAAACCAGAGTCAACCTCAAAAGCTGTGAGTAAAGAGAATCGCACAACTGAAGCTACAGGTGAAGAGAAGAGTAAGCCTGAAGAAGCTGCAGTAGTAGAAGCTGATTCTACACAAGAATCTGAAGGAGCCAAAGACTCTGAAGCCAAACCTGAGGAAGCTGGTGCCCCTGAAGAGAAAGCTGGAAGGGATGAGGTGAAACCATGTGAGAAATCCACTGAAGTCAAGACTGAGGTGAAACCAGGTGGGAAGTCCTCTAAAGTTGAAACTGAGATGGACCCGTGTCAGAGGTCCTCTGACGGTACAGAGAACAAGACAGTGGTTGGTGAAGCCACTGAGGCCGAAAGATTCTCTGAAGCAGAGCCAGAGGTCCGGCAAGCCAGAAGAAGACAAAGGTTAGAAGCATCGGTCCTCTCACTCCTTAAATTAAAGAACCCTGCCCGCACCAGGGTGAAGAACCTGGTACTGGAGAGGTGTGACCGAGAGACTTGCAATTGGTGGCTGGTAAAAGTCCGGAAGAAAAAAGTCAAGGACTTCAGAGACTGTGGGACAAAAATTGTCCAAGAGAAAGGAAAGGCAGATGGTTTCTGCCTTTCAAATACATGTGCTCCTTCCCGGTGGTCTGAGCAAAGGGGGGGGGGGATATGTGGCAGTGTGGCAAGGAAAGGGTGTATTTCCTTGGCTCACCCTGCAGAAGCTCTCACCTGCTTCTTAAGTAATGAGGCAGGAGGGAAGGGAGGTGTATATGAGATGGAGACTCAGTGTAATGGAGGCTCTTCCTAGGAGACAGCATGTGGGCTGTAGGGAAGAGACAGAGGCTGCTGAGGAGTACACAGCCCGAGTGTCACGATGCCGGCTGGCAGGTAGTGGATCCTCTGTGCCAGAGAGGGATTGGCGTGGACCGTGCTAGTGGATCGGTTCTAAGTCACTACTGGTTTTCACCAGAGCCCGCCGCAAAGCGGGATGGTCTTGCTGCGGCGGTAGTGACCAGGTCGTATCCACTAGCAACGGCTCAACCTCTCTGACTGCTGAAGATAGGCGCGGTACAAGGGAGTAGACAGAAGCAAGGTCGGACGTAGCAGAAGGTCGGGGCAGGCAGCAAGGATCGTAGTCGGGGGCAACGGCAGGAGGTCTGGAACACAGGCTAGGAACACACAAGGAAACGCTTTCACTGGCACAATGGCAACAAGATCCGGCGAGGGAGTGAAGGGGAAGTGAGGTATAAATAGGGAGTGCACAGGTGAACACACTAATTGGAACCACTGCGCCAATCAGCGGCGCAGTGGCCCTTTAAATCGCAGAGACCCGGCGCGCGCGCGCCCTAGGGAGCGGGGCCGCGCGCGCCGGGACAGGACAGACGGAGAGCGAGTCAGGTACGGGAGCCGGGATGCGCATCGCGAGCGGGCGCTACCCGCATCGCGAATCGCATCCCGGCTGGAGACGGTATCGCAGCGCACCGGGTCAGTGGAGCTGCCCGGAGCGCTGCGGTAGCGAGAGAGAAGCGAGCGCTCCGGGGAGGAGCGGGGACCCGGAGCGCTCGGCGTAACACCGAGCTATGAGGGGCTCAAAGAGACTGCCATGAATTGGGAGTAGAAGGTTGCATGGGACATAAGTTTAACCGGCTGAGGGAAGCTCAGCGGTTGTTAGTCAGGACAAGCTGATCTGTTTAGTCAGTGACCAGACGGTCTAGGATTTCGTTTTGTTCCTGCTTTTTGTTTATTTATTTCCCTGCAACCTGTCTAATAAAACTGGCAAGGTGCCAGATTTGCATTATAAGCGTTTGTTTGCTGGTTTATTGAGAAGAAACGCATCCTGTGGCGTAGTCCAGGACGATCCCAGAGCTAATCCCCAAGACGGATCGTCACACTATGTTACCACTACGCCTGCATTCCAAGCCTGTCTATATGGTGTACTGTCTGTAATACTCACAAAGCTTGTTTCAATACTACCTCTATAATATTCATAACATTTACTACTACTACTCTCGCGTACCAAACCCTATACTATGTGTAGAATCGCTATTGTCTGTAAAATCCATAATGCCTGCCGCCACTGCTCTAATACCCTGAGCCCGCTTATATTGTGTACAGAATATTTTATCCATATTACAGAAAACCCTTCTCCTTTTATCAACACTTGTTTGTTTTATATTTCTTTTATTTTCATTGAGCTTTGACCATATATACATATATGTATACATTCCTATCCATGTGTGTGTTTTTTAGTACTGCCAAATTGGACCTCAGGAAGGCACCCTTGAGTGCCGAAACACGTTGTCAGTATTTTTCAATAAAAATATTTATTGTCCTGTGCCGGCCTGTGTCCGTCTTACTGCGAGCAACCTTGAGCAGCGCCTCTTAGACTGCCTTTTATCTACCACTCACCCATGCAGACAGCCGGCATTCTGAACATTATGTTCACAACGCTGGGTTCAGGAGGCCGTGGTTACGCCCCCTCCATTCCTGTCAATGGGGGAGGGCATGACTGCATGCGGCCAAGCACAACACAGCTGGAACAAAACTGCAACACAACCGCAACACAAACACTACCACAACACAACCACACCCCAACCCCAACACAACTGCACCACAGCTGCAACAGAAACGCAACATAACTGCACCACAACTGCAACAGAACCGCAACACAAACACAACACTACCACACCCCAACCTCAACATAACTGCACCACAACTGCAACAGAACCGCAACACAAACACAACACTACCACACCCCAACCACAACATAACTTCACCACAACTGCACCACAACACAACAGCGCCACAACCACAACACAAATACACCATAACTGCAACACAACCACACCACAACCTCAACACAAAAGCACCACAACCACAACAGCACCACAACCACAACACAAATACACCATAACTGCAACTCAACCACACCACAACCTCAACACAGAAGCACCACAACCACAACAGCACCACAACCACAACACAAATACACCATAACTGCAACTCAACCACACCACAACCTCAACACAAATGCACCACAACCACAACAGCTACACAACCACACCACAACTGCATGCTGCATTTTTCTGTATATGCTGTTTAGCCAAAAACTGCTTCATCAAGGAACCTGGAGGTTTGTATTCCGCATCTACCCTCTTTCTGCTTGAACCATAGTACAATGGAATACACCTTCTTTATTTTACTCTATCACACATCCCCGGAATAGATTTAGAAATCCCGCTCTGTGCACAGTCAGACGTCTAAACACTAAGCATCCGGGATGAAAGACCAATCTCCAACTTATCTAATTCCATGGAAGCGCGCAACAAACTCTGCGAACCTCCGCGCTGCCAGCAGAGCAACATCTCCAGGGGGAAAGGGGGGGGGATGGAGCTGCAGGTTATTCCAGATGGTCAGACCAGGGATTTCGCACAATCTCAGGATCTAGGAGGAGCAAGAAGATAACAACAACCCAATGCAAAGCCTCAGAGGAGACATGAAGAAATACAAGCTGCTTTATTTTAATATATGCAGAAAATATTTATGCAAATGTATGCAAATAACCCCGAAAAGGTGCATTACTGGGAACAAATCTCAAATGTTAAAGTGTCAAAACTGCAACACAATGTATCAAAATGTAATGAAGATGTTCTGTAAACCGAAATACATAATAATAGATGATAATTGTAATGTAATTAGGCTGTGATATAATACTCTTAACCCGTTTCTGCCCTATGACGAATAGCTACAATATAAGCGCGAATAAGGAAAACTGTAAATTTATGTAATTTATCGTTATCAGTCTTTGATGCGGGCGCAGCTTCTGCACTCGCTTTAGAGAGAGTGGAAAAGGCCCGATGCATTAACCATTTATATACCACGATCAAAGTTGATCTCAAGAACTAAAGTATAACATTTCGGGCGCAGGTGAGTTCAGGGGGCTGATCGGGATAACTAGGAGGAAATGGCGGGGTCCCAATCAGCTGGGATAACAGCCTGAGTTCATTTAGCCTCCTCCGTGCTGGCCGATCTGCGCTCCAGTCCTGCAGGCAGTCTGAAGTAATAGAGCACCAATAACACTGATCAATGATGTTCTATGGCACTACATTGTTCAGTTTAGGCAAAGAAAGATTCCATGTAATAGTCTCCTATGAGGACTAAAAATAGTTAAAAAATAATTAAAACATTTTTTTGTAATAAATGTGAATAAGCCCCTTCCATAACAAAAGTAAAAATCCCCTCCCTTTTCAAATTTTTCTGATAAAATAATGTAAATAAAACATAACATAAACATTTATTTGGTAACGCTGCGTGCAAAAGTGTCCGAACTATAATGATATAATGTGAATGAAACTGCACAGTCGATGGCGTAAATGTAACAAAAAAAGGAATAACAAAGTCCAGAGTTAAAGGGGTACTCCGCTGCTCAGCGTTTGGAACAAACTGTCCCGAACGCTGGAGGCGGCGCCGGGAGCTTGTGACATCATAGCCCTGCCCCCTCATGATGTCATGCCCTGCCCCATCAATGCAAGTCTATGGGAGGGGGCGTGACGGACATCACGCCCCCTCCCATAGACTTGCATTGAGGGGGCGGGGTGTGACGTCATGAGGGGGTGGGTCTATGATGTCACGAGCTCCCGACTCCAGCGTTCGGAACAGTTTGTTCCAAACGAGTAGTGGAGTACCCCTTTAAGTATTTTTGGTTACTTCATATACCAGAAAAAAAATGAATAAAAAGCGATCAAGAAGTTCCAGCAAAACAAAAATGGTACCAATAAAAACTACAGATAACTGTGCAAAAAATTTGACTTGTATACAGAAAAATAAAAGAGTACGGGTAGGGTCAAATGTAAAATACGCTGCGGATCTGCCGATGACCGGCCGTAGAGTGAGCCTCTGCTGCTAGGAGAGCACACACAGGGATCTGCACGACGGTAGTAAATTGCGCATGCGCAGTTTTTACTCAAAGACATCACAGCCGCTCCTCTGCTCCCTGACCTAGGCAAAGTGCAGCCAGGGTGTCCGAGAGCAAACTGTGCATGTGCAATTTACTACAGTCGTGCCGATCCCTACTATCTGCTACAAGTGGGCACAGGCAGGAGGCTCACTCTAGGGTCAGTCATCGGTGGATCCGCAGCGTTTGACCCTACCCTTATAGTGGTCAGAAGAGGATGACTTTAAAGGGGTTCTCCATTGCCCTGCCCTCTGGAGCTCCGCTCGCAGTGTCCGGAAGTTTGTTACTCTGAACGCTGTGTGTGAGCTTCCGTGTTCGAGGCCGCCCCCTTGTGATGTGACGCCCGCCCCCTCAACGAAAGTCTATGGGAAGAGGGCGTGACAGCGGTCGCTCCCCCTTCCGACAGACTTTCGTTGAGGGGGCGGGCGTGACGTCACGAGGGGGCGGCCTCGAACACGGAAGCTCACACACAGTGTTCAGAGTAATAAACTTCCGGACGCTGCGAGCGGAGCTCCGGAAGGCAGGGCAGTGGAGAACCCCTTTAATCATATACATTTTCATACAAAAATATATAATTTTTTTAAAGTAGTAAATAAAACTAAATCTATATAAAATGGGTATCGTTGTAATCATATGGACCTACAGAATAAAGAACAGGTGTAATATTTAAGAAAAAGTGCACTGCATAGACACTAAGGGCAGGGTCATACATTGCAGGCATTTCACACTGCGTGAAGTATGCTGCACAGCATAAAATACGATGTGTATTCTCCTATGAGCACACACAGGGCTACCTGGCAGCTTCCCTGTGTGTGCACTGAGCATAGGAGAATACACAGGATATAAACTATGCGAGCCCTACCCTAAATCTCTCAAAAGTTGGTAAATACATTTTTTTTATTACAAATTTGCCCAACAAATAATTTGTTTTTGTTTTTTTTGTTTGTTTGTTTGTTTTTGGCCTCTCCGTAATTTTTGTGATAAAACGAATTAAGTCATTACAAAGTGCAATTCCTGAATAAAAGGTCAAGGACACCAATGGCCTCCACAGTCAGCAGATCTCATCCTATAGATCACCATTGGGATGTGGTGGAACCGCATCCCAATGGAGATTCTCATCATAGGAGATTCTCATCATAGATGTGCAGCAACTGTGTGATGTCATCATGTCCATATGGAGGAACTGTGTGATGTCATCATGTCTATATGGAGAACTGTATGATGTCATCATGTCCATATGGAGGAACTGTGTGATGTCGTCATGTCTATATGGAGGAACTGTGTGATGTCATCATGTCTATATGAAGGAACTGTGTGATGTCATCATGTCCATATGGAGGAACTGTGTGATGTCATCATGTCCATATGGAGAACTGTATGATGTCATCATGTCTATATGAAGGAACTGTGTGATGTCATCATGTCCATATGGAGGAACTGTGTGATGTCATCATGTCCATATGGAGAACTGTATGATGTCATCATGTCCATATGGAGGAACTGTGTGATGTCATCATGTCCATATGGAGAACTATATGATGTCATCATGTCCATATGGAGGAACTGTGTGATGTCATCATGTCCATATGGAGGAACTGTGTGATGTCATCATGTCTATATGAAGGAACTGTGTGATGTCATCATGTCCATATGGAGGAACTGTGTGATGTCATCATGTCCATATGGAGAACTGTATGATGTCATCATGTCCATATGGAGGAACTGTGTGATGTCATCATGTCCATATGGAGAACTATATGATGTCATCATGTCCCTATGGAGGAACTGTGTGATGTCATCATGTCCATATGGAGGAACTGTGTGATGTCATCATGTCTATATGGAGGAACTTTGTGATGTCATCATGTCTATATGGAGGAACTTTGTGATGTCATCATGTCCATATGGAGGAACTGTGTGATTTCATCATGTCCATATGGAGGAACTGTGTGATGTCATCATGTCCATATGGAGGAACTGTGTGATATCATCATGTCCATATGGAGAACTGTATGATGTCATCATGTCCATATGGAGGAACTGTGTGATGTCATTATGCCCATATGGAGAACTATATGATGTCATCATGTCCATATGGAGGAACTATGTGATGTCATCATGTCCATATGGAGGGAATGTGTGATGTCATCATGTCCATATGGGGGAACTGTGTGATGTCATCATGTCCATATGGAGAACTGTGTGATGTCATCATGTCCATATGGAGAACTGTGTGATGTCATCATGTCCATATGGAGAACTGTATGATGTCATCATGTCCATATGGAGGAACTGTGTGATGTCATCATGTCCATATGGAGGAACTGTGTGATGTCATCATGTCCATATGGAGAACTGTATGATGTCATCATGTCCATATGGAGGAACTGTGTGATGTCATTATGCCCATATGGAGAACTATATGATGTCATCATGTCCATATGGAGGAACTATGTGATGTCATCATGTCCATATGGAGGGAATGTGTGATGTCATCATGTCCATATGGGGGAACTGTGTGATGTCATCATGTCCATATGGAGAACTGTGTGATGTTATTACGTCCATATGGAGGAACTATGTGATGTCATCATGTCCATATGGAGGAACTGTGTGATGTCATCATGTCTATATGGAGAACTGTGTGATGTCATCATGTCCATATGGAGGAACTGTGTGATGTCATCATGTCTGTATGGAGGAACTGTGTGATGTCATCATGTCTATATGGAGGAACTGTGTGATGTCATCATGTCCATATGGAGGAACTGTGTGATGTCATCATGTCCATATGGAGGAACTGTGCGATGTCATCATGTCCATATGGAGGAACTGTGTGATGTCATCATGTCCATATGGAGGAACTGTGTGACATTGTATGTAAATTGTTTGAGGGTTTTCTAAGGGATGCAATTCTGTAGTATCTTAATAAAAATAAATGTATGACCCCATATCAGCATGGCTTTATGAGGGATCGGTCCTGTCAGACTAAGCTGATCAGCTTTAACGAGGAGGTGAGCTCCAGACTGGACCAAGGGGAATCACTGGATGTCGTATATCTGGATTTTTCCAAAGCATTCGATACAGTTCCACATAAAAGGTTGGTGCATAAAATGAAAAGGATGGGGCTGGGGGAGAATGTGTGTAAGTGGGTAAGTAACTGGCTCAGTGATAGGAAACAGAGGGTGGTTATTAATGGTACTTATTCTGATTGGGTGACTGTTACTAGTGGGGACCCCAGGTTCGTCTAGGTTCCTGTTCTATTTAATATATTAATTAATGACCTTGTAGAGGGGTTGAATAGTAAAGTAGCAATCTTTGCAGATGATAATAAACTCTGTAAAGCGATAAACACAATAGAGGACAGTGCATTGTTACAAATGGATCTGGATAGGTTGGAGGTTTGGGCTGGGAAGTGGCAGATGAGGTTCAACACTGATAAATGTAAGGTAATGCACATGGGGAGGAAAAATCCGGGCTGGGATTATGTATTAAATGGGAGAATACTTGGGACGACTGACATGGAAAAGGACTTGGGAGTCTTAGTTAATAGTAACTTTAGCTGTAGTGACCAGTGTTGGGCAGCTGCTGCCAAGGCTAATAAAATCATGGGGGGCATCAATAGGGGCATAGATGCCCACGACAAGGAAATAATTCTACCGCTGTACAAATCACTAGTCAGACCACTGTGTACAGTACTGGGCACCAGTGTACAAGAAAGATATAGTGGAGCTGGAGAGGGTTCAAAGATGGGCAACCAGAGTAATACGGGGAATAGGAGGACTACAGTACCCAGAAAGATTATCAGAATTAGGGTTATTTAGTTTAGAAAAAAGAAGGCTTAGGGGCGACCTAATAACTATGTATAAATATATCAGGGGGACGTACAGAGATCTCTCCCATGATCTATTTATACCCAGGACTGTATCTATAACAAGGGGGCATCCTCTACGTCTAGAGGAAAGAAGGTTTCTACACCAGCACAGACGGGGGTTCTTTACTGTAAGAGCAGTGAGACTGTGGAATTCTCTGCCAGAGGAGGTGGTCATGGGGAACTCTGTGAAAGAGTTCAAAAGGGGTCTGGATGCATTTTTGGAGAGTAATAACATTACAGGTTATAGATTCTAGATCTATAGGGACAGAACATTGATCCAGGGATTTATTCTGATGCCATATTTGGAGTCGGGAAGGAATTTTTACCTCTAGTATGAGGGTTTTTTGCCTTCCTCTGGATCTCTGAACTTGATGGACTCTGGTCTTTTTTCAACCTTATAAACTATGTTACTATGTTACTATGATGTCATCATGTCCATATGGAGGAACTGTGTGATGTCATCATGTCCATATGGAGGAACTGTGTGATGTCATCATGTCCATATGGAGGGACTGTGTGATGTCATCATGTCCATATGGAGAACTGTGTGATGTCATCATGTCTATATAGAGGAACTGTGTGATGTCATCATGTCCATATGGAGGAACTGTGTGATGTCATCATGTCCATATGGAGGAACTGGGTGATGTCGTCATGTCCATATGGAGGAACTGTGTGATGTCATCATGTCCATATGGAGGGACTGTGTGATGTCATCATGTCCATATGGAGAACTGTGTGATGTCATCATGTCCATATGGAGAACTGTGTGATGTCATCATGTCTATATAGAGGAACTGTGTGATGTCATCATGTCCATATGGAGGAACTGTGTGATGTCACCATGTCCATATGGAGGAACTGTGTGATGTCATCATGTCTATATGTAGGAACTGTGTGATGTCATCCTGTGTGATGTCATCCTGTCCATATGGAGGAACTGTGTGATGTCATCATGTCCATATGGAGGAACTGTGTGATGTCATCATGTCCATATGGAGGAGCTGTGTGATGTCATGATGTCCATATCGAGGAACTGTGTGATGTCCTCATGTCTATATGAAGGAACTGTGTGATGTCATCATGTCCACATGGAGGAACTGTGTGATGTCATCATGTCCATATGGAGGAGCTGTGTGATGTCATGATGTCCATATCGAGGAACTGTGTGATGTCCTCATGTCTATATGAAGGAACTGTGTGATGTCATCATGTCCACATGGAGGAACTGTGTGATGTCATCATGTCCACATGGAGGAGCTGTGTGATGTCATGATGTCCATATCGAGGAACTGTGTGATGTCATCATGTCTATATGAAGGAACTGTGTGATGTCATCATGTCTATATAGATGAACTGTGTGATGTCATCATGTCTATATGAAGGAACTGTGTGATGTCATCATGTCCGTATGGAGGAACTTTGTGATGTCATCATGTCCATATGGAGGAACTGTGTGATGTCATCATGTCCATATAGAGGAACTGTGTGATGTCATCATGTCCATATGGAGGAACTGTGTGATGTCATCATGTCCATATGGAGAACTGTGTGATGTCATCATGTCCATATAGAGGAACTGTGTGATGTCATCATGTCCATATGGAGGAACTGTGTGATGTCATCATCTCCATATAGAGGAACTGTGTGAATAAAAGCTTTGTTCTTTGGAGAACTACAAGTCCAAGCATTTGTTTGCTGCATTGGTTCCCTTTAATGGGCATGACAAGAGGAACAAATCCAAAACTAAGGGAAATCCTCTAACCTGAATTCAATTGTTTTCATTGCTGGGAATTGTAGTTTTGCAACAGCTGGAGGTCCACATTTTGGAGACCGCTGTCCTAAATAACTGACAAATGGAACACTACATAGGCAAGAAGTTCCTTTTTCGCTCCTCCATTCCACATGTTCAGGTGTCGGTCTTTACTGTCATTCTCACATTCTAATCAACAGAAAGCTCAGGAAGAACTGATAGGGATTGGCTTAGAAAAGCAACGCTGCATTTGTATCTGCAACTGAAGGCATGGCTACTGGAAAATCCCTGAGATAAAGCACTGACCCCATAGCTATTTACTAGACTAGTGTTTCCCAACCAGGGTGCCTCCAGCTATTGCAAAGCTATGACTATCAGCATGCCCAGACAGCCTTTGGCAGTACATGCTGGGATTTGTAGATTTGTAACAGCTGGAGGTGCCTTGGATGGGAAACACTGGTCTAGACTCAACTAGAAGCCAACCATGTTAGGGCCAGCAAGCCAATTGTAATAGATACTTAACCCTTTAAGGACCAAGCCCATTTTCACCTTAAAGGGGCACTCCGGTGCTTAGACATCTTATCCTCTATCCAAAGGATAGGGGATAAGATGCCTGATTGCGGGGGTCCCGCCGCTGGGGACCCCCGTGATCTTGCACGCCGCACCCCGTTATAATCAGTCCCCGAAGCATGTTCGCTCCGGGTCTGATTACTGTCGATCACGGGGATGGAGCATTGTGACGTCACAGCTCCGCCCCCGTGTAACATCACGCTCCGCCCCCTCAATGCAAGCCTATGGGAGGAGTTATGCAACAGCTTGAGGCACATTACTACAACTCCCAGCATGCCCTTTGGCTGTCCGTCATGCAACAGCTGGAGGCACACTGGTTGCAAAACACTGAGAGTTTGTTACTTAATTCAGTGTTTCGCAACCAGTGTGCCTACAGCTGTTGCAAAACTACAACTCTCAGCATGCACTGATAGTTGAATGGCATGCTGGGACTTGTAGTTATGTAACAGCTGGAGGCACATTGCTACAACCCCCAGCATGCCGTTTGGCTATCCGTGCATGCTGGGGTTTGTAGTTATGCAACTGCTTTAGACACACTTTTTCATAGAAAAAATGTGCCTCCAGCTGTTGCATAACTACAACCCCCAGCATGCACAAACTACCAAAGTTGTAGTTGTTCCTTCTGCTGTTGCATAACAACAATTCCCAGCATGCCATTTTGTGCATGTTGGGAGTTGTTGCTAAGCCACAGCAGGAGGCCAGCCTTACATCCTGCTTCTGCACTCTGTCCCTCCTGCCTGCAGCCGTCGTCTCTGCTCCGGGGGCCCTGATCCCACCGTCGATGCCAGGAATCGGGGGCCCCCGCATCAGTTGAGGACTCCCGGTAACCGCTCTCGCCCTCCGGAATAGGGGCGGAGCAGGTGCCATTAGGGACACCCCAACAGTAGGAGTCCTGATTCAGGACAATTGTGAGGTGGCACCAGTACCACCTCACTCCTGCTGGTAAAGGGTGATAGGTGCCATCTCGGACAACACCTTTCACCCCTTTTTTCCGGGGGAAAATACGGTGACCCACCAACATGGGGGTTCTTAAGACCCCCCCCAGGGGTTTGCACGGGGTGCCCGCTGAATGATTTCAGCAGGCATCTTGGTCTGGTCCCCGCCCGGTGAGCATCGGGGACTGGAATTCCCACGGGCATACAGGTAGGCCCTGGGTCCTTAAGTCCCAGGATGTTAGACTGTACCTGTACACCCTTGGTCCTTAAGGGGTTAAAGGGGTGCTTCAGTGGAAAACAAATATTTTCAAGTCAACTCATATCAGAAAGTTATACAGATTTGTAAATTACATCTATATAAAAATCTTAACCCTTACAGTACTTATTAGCTGCTGTTAGCTCCAGAGGAAGTTGTGTAGTTTTTTCCAATTTGACCACAGTGCTCTCTGATGACACCTCTGTCTATGTCAGGAACTGTCCAGAGCAGAATAGGGTACCTATGGTAATTTGCTCCTCTTCTGAACAGTTTCTGACACGAACAGAGGTGTCCGCAGAGAGCACTGTGGTCAGACTGGAAAGAACTACACAACTTCCTCTGGAGCATACAGCAGCTGATAAGTACTGGAAAGATTGAGATTTTTATATAGAAGTAAATTACAAATCTTAAAAAAGAAAAAGGTAAGTGCAGCTCACAATTAGTACACTAGTCCGAGGTTAGATTGGGTGAGCACCTATACCATAGGTGTATAAAGAAAGAATTCAGTAGCAAAAATAGTTACCCAAAACCTCAAGGAGAGTGTATGAATTTATGATAATTAATAGAACAGACCGTGCTTCAATTAACAGTTGTATTTATTACAATATCACATTAATAATTAAAATAGTAGTAAAATTAAGAAGATCCCCTCACAGGGCCCTATGGGGGGATCTGAATGTACAATAAAAAATTAAATAAAATAATTACTGATGCCACTAATGTGCGTTCACTTGGTAGATCTAGATATATCTAACAATGAATGGTTCACTATAGAATGATACAAATAACAGGTGGTATATAGTAATGTATCAAGATTATTTCTCAATAAGAATCAATGGCAGTTAGTAAGAAACAATGTTACAGTATTGTCCTCTAGTATAAGAAGTGTGGCAGAGTTGCGGTATCCTCTGAACAAAGCAATATTAATAGTTCCAGCAGAGTAAATGAAAGTCTATAGGCTGTGAGCGCTAATAGTTGTCTGCGCTGACTAAAGATATGGAGGGACATTTATCAATCTTTGCTTATGTCTTCCTTTTTTTTAGTAATTTTTTCCTTACTTTTTTTTTGCTTATGTGACTTATTTATCATCTGGTTTCAGCCTGTTGATAATTTTCTTTCACGTAAGCAATTTTTCCTTTTTTACTTTAGTAGTGGCTATTTCTGCTCCATATATGAGCTGGAGTAAATTTAGTCAATTTTTAACCCTGTTGCGACTTTTTTTTTGCGCAGTTGCGACTGTCGCAGTTAATAAATACCTGATTACCCGTAGTCCATTTTAAAATTATTACTACGTAGTTCATTTTTGGAAAACTTGCTTTTCTTGCTTTCCAGTCAAAATGTTGCACGAAAAATCGCGTAGTCGCAGTTGCGACAATTTTGCCACAATTATAGTAAAGAAAACCTGACTAAACCCGTTGATAAATGTCCATAATGGAGATTAGATGTTGCCGGTAGTGATGGCAGTTGGTCCGAACGGCAACGGACCTATTGTATATGCTGCCCATCTGTATGCACAGGAGTTATAACAGCGCTTTCGGTGTAAAGGTTATGCGCTCACCGGTAATCTGATGTCGATCAGTCCACGTTCATGCCCGGTCTGATGGAAAGCTGTTTGCCGGTTCTCCAATACACTGCAGCGTCTCAGCCTCGTGGAATCAGCGTGTGACGTCACTGGATACTCTGTTGTAACAGCGGCTTCACTGGAATAACGATGGAGCAGGAGCCGTAAATGATAGCCGCATATGGATCGTCTGAGAGGTAACTGCAACTGCCAGATTAGATGTTGGAACGATAAAACCGCACATATAGGTGGCATCAATCACCTAGACGCGTTTCAGGCTACCTGAATGTCGACCCTTTCTTCAGTAGGAATATATGTCTCTAAAAGTCAACTGCCTTTTTATTTAGCACGGTGTCAAATTGGTGAAGAAACTTGGAAAACATGTTATGGATTAGATTAAGTCTGGCAAAATAGGAAAATGTTCACACTCAATAGGACTAGAACACTGACTATTGGCTCAAATGGTTACAGAGAATACATATGTTAAACATAGGAAAAATAAATATCAGTACAATAGATGGATAGAAAATGCAAATAAATAATATATACACCAAATGAATAGAAATAAATAAATAAAAATGAAAATATAAATATGAAGCAGAAGTAGTGACGCAAAGGATAAAAATATTATGTGAAATAACAAAAATAAAAATGAAAATAAAAATAACAATAGTGAAAAATAAATAAAAATAAAATGGATGGAATAAACTAAAATAATGATAAAATGAAAAATAAAAAATGATGAAAAATATGATGAAAATAATGAATAAAAAATAAATAATAAATATTAAATAAAAATAAGGATAAGAGTGAAATAAAATAAAATAAGATACAAATAAAAAAATAAATTAAAAAAATGAAATAAATAAAATAAATAAATAAATAATAAAAAAATATATATAAAAATAAAGATAAATAATGAATAATGGATAAATAAAAACAGAAATAGATTAAAAAACTAAATAATTACAAAATAATTTTCATCATTATTTTATTTTATTTAGTTTTTTAATCTATTTCCCTTTTTATATATCCATTATTCATTATTTATTTTTAATTTTATATTTTTATTTATTTATTTTTATTTTTTTATTTGTATCTTATTTTATACTATATTACTCTTATCCTTATTTTTATTTAATATTTATTATTTATTTTTTATTCATTATTTTCATCATATTTTTCATCATTTTTTATTTTTCATTTTATCATTATTTTAGTTTTTTCCATCCATTTTATTTTCATTTATTTTTCACTATTGTTATTTTTATTTTCATTTTTATTTTTGTTATTTCACATAATATTTTTATCCTTAGCATCACTACTTCTGCTTCATATTTATATTTTCATTTTTATTTATTTATTTCTATTTTATTTGGTGTATATATTATTTATTTGCATTTTCTATCCATCTATTGTACTGATATTTATTTTTCCTATGTTTAACATATGTATTCTCTGTAACCATTTGAGCAAATAGTCAGTGTTCTAGTCCTATTGAGTGTGAACATTTTCCTATTTTGCCAGACTTAATCTAATCCATAACATGTTTTCCAAGTTTCTTCACCAATTTGACACCGTGCTAAATAAAAAGGCAGTTGACTTTTAGAGACATATATTCCTACTGAAGAAAGGGTCGACATTCAGGTAGCCTGAAACGCGTCTAGATGATTGATGCCACCTATATGTGCGGTTTTATCGTTCCAACATCTAATCTGGCAGTTGCAGTTACCTCTCAGACGATCCATATGCGGCTATCATTTACGGCTCTTGCTCCATGGTTATTCCAGTGAAGCCGCTGTTACAACAGAGTATCCAGTGACGTCACACGCTGATTCCACGAGGCTGAGACACTGCGGTGTATTGGAGAACCGGCAAACAGCTTTCCATCAGATCGGGCATGAATGTGGACTGATCTACATCAGATTACCGGTGAGCGCATAACCTTTACACCGAAAGCGCTGTTATAACTCCTGTGCATACAGACGGCCAGCATATACAATAGGTCCGTTGCCGTTCGGACCAGCTGCCATCACCTCCGGCAACATCTAATCTCCATATCTTTAGTCAGCGCTCGCCAGCGCAGACAACTATTAGCGCTCACAGCCTATAGACTTTATTTACTCTGCTGGAACTATTAATATTGCTTTGTTCAGAGGATACCGCAACTCTGCCACACTTCTTATACTAGAGAACAATACTGTAACATTGTTTCTTACTAACTGCCATTGATTCTTATTGAGAAATAATCTTGATACATTACTATATACCACCTGTTATTTGTATCATTCTATAGTGAACCATTCATTGTCAGATATATCTATATCTACCAAGTGAACGCACATTAGTGGCATCAGTAATTATTTTATTACATTTTTTTTTGTACATTCAGATCCCCCCATAGGGCACTGTGAGGGGATCTTCTTAATATTACTACTATTTTTATTATTTATTTGATATTGTAATAAATACGACTGTTAATTGAAGCATGGTCTGTTCTATTAATTATCATAAATTCATACACTCTCCTTGAGGTTTTGGGTAAATATTTGTATACAAATCTGTTTAACTTTCTGGCTCCGGATGATCTGAAAATATTTGTTTTCCATTAGAGTACCCCTTTAAGGATCCTGTTATCTATTCATGAGATGCCGGTTCCCCTGACAACACTCCTAGGTAATGAGCGCTCGCCGTAGACTAGACCATCCCTGCTTAAAGCCCAGCTGGAAAGGAATCGATGGAGTAATCCAATAAGTGGGCCGTTTAGATATCTGATCAATTGGAGGAGAAAATTGCTTTGATAATATTGTGTCTGATGGTTGAGCTCCAGGAGGTCATCACACTATATGTTGCTCACAGATGTAGCCGGCTTTATTGCATTGAAGAATGTCAAATACCTCACCTGACATATCCATCATATCCATGATTCTTTCTCAGTATTTATTTCTCATTCATAAGCCGTGATGTACAGCTCCATCCATTTCCCATTATACGGCCCATTGAACGATGAGTAGAGAAAGCAAAAAGTACATAAGCTCACCACCATTATCCATTAAGTACATAAGGGGACTCTATGAGGGTCCAGAGTACATTGGACGCCAAGCTGCTCCGACTCCTAGCGAAACATAAACCACCAAATAAAGATTGTTCTCCGACTCCAGGTAAGTATAAAATGGCAAAACTTTAGTCAAACAATGTTAAAAATCAGCACATCAATTGTACTACACAAAAAAATAAAGAAATGAAATCCTGACGGGTTTCTAAGTTATAGAGTTCTTAATCATGGCCTACACGGATGTAAAGATTGTGTACTATTGCATTTCTGTTTAAATCTTGGTTAAAAAATTGCATTTGCCTCTAATTATTATTAACAGCTTGCGAGTAGCTATTTTTCTGATCAATCTGTCACTTTCTGCTTATTTTTCACATTTGGAGTCTTTCATAGATTTGGTGTTTTTTCAGGCTGTAATATTTTTACTTTGAACAGAGAGGTTAAAAACTTTGGTGCAATTTCATGAAGATCTGGACTGGAGACCAAGTGAAGGCAGCTGAAAGTGTTATCTGCTACAAGGAAAGGGGGCAAGGAAAGGGGAAAGGGTATCTTAAAATGTTGCAACCTCTCAGGGTTACAGTCAAACAAAACTTTCTGTATAATCCTTACCTTATTTATGGTAATAACAAAATAATGAATGAAGCTGCAGGGATATGTTGCTGTTATTGTCACTATATGGATCAGTGGCGAATCCAGATACATCATGTTTCAGGCAATAATCTATCTCTAGCCATCCAAAACAAACTCTAACCCATAACAAGCCATCCAAAACAAACCCCAACCCATAAAAAGCCATCCAAAACAAACCCCCCCATATAGCAAGCCATCCAATACAAACCCCACCGTATAGCAAGCCATCCAAAACAAACCCCACCGTACAGCAAGCCATCCAAACAAACCCCAACCCATAATAAGCCATCCACAACAGACTCCACCGTATAGCAAGCCATCCAAAACAAACTACAACCCATAACTAGCTATCCAAAACAAACCCCACCATATAGCAAGCCATCCAAAACAAACCCTACTGTATAGCAAGCCACCCAAAACAAACCCTACCATATAGCAAGTCATCCAAAACAAACCCCACCGTATGGCAAGTCATCCAAAACAAACCCCACCGTATGGCAAGCCATCCAAAAAAAAACCTACTGTATAGCAAGCCTTCCAAAACAAACCCCACCATATAGCAAGCCGTCGAAAACAAACCCCACCGTATAACATGCTATCCAAAACAAACCCCAACCCATAACAAGCCATCCAAAACAAACCCCACCGTAGAGCAAGTCTTCCAAAACAAGCCCCACCGTATAGCAAGTCCTCCAAAACAAACCCCACCATATAGCAAGCCATCCAAAACAAACCCCACTGTATAGCAAGCCATCCAAAACAAACCCCAACCCATAACAAGCCATCCAAAACAAACCCCACCGTAAAGCAAGCCATCCAAAACAAGCCCCACCGTATAGCAAGCCATCCAAAACAAACCCCACCATATAGCAAGCCATCCAAAACAAACCCCACCCTATACCAAGCCATCCAAAACAAACCCCATCGTATAGCAAGCCATCCAAAACAAATCCTAACCCATAACAAGCCATCCAAAACAAACCCCAACCCATAACAAGCCATCCAAAACAAACCCCACCGTATAGCAAGCCATCCCAAAAAAAAAACACCATATAGCAAGTCATCCAAAACCAACCCCACCGTATAGCAAGCCATCCAAAACAAACACCACCGTATAGCAAGTCATCCAAAAAAAAAAGAACACCATATAGCAAGGCATTTCAAAATTAACCCCACCACATGGCTAGCCATCCAAAACAAACCCCACCGCACAGCAAGTCACACCCAACAAGCTCCACACCATTGCAAGCAACGCCCTATGAACACCACCCCAAGCATGCCACACCAAGTGTCTCATTAAATTATTTAAAATTTTGGGAAATATGAATCCAACCTTATTTTTGTCACGTTTTTACAGCAAGAGCTCTGGCATCTGACCTTTTAACTATATATGGAATCCATTAAGTGGCCTTCAGTTCCACACCTAATAATAATAATATCACAGACCACAGTATAGCAATGAGTCCCGGGATCAGCTAATAAGGGAAAGTAAGAATCCTCCTAATGCGCCTGATACCCGTTAATGTTACTGTGATGACTGTAATTTCTACGGTATTAATGGAGCACAATCGACCTCTATTGTCACATACAGTACATCTAATGCATCCGTACAGCACATTGGGCTTTTTTCATTTTGGAAACTTTATTGTGAGCCTTAATGTATTCTAAATATTCTGAGAATAGGAGAGAGGGCGGAAGCGATGGAATAATAATTTTTCGGATTTTAGGCTAAAATGTTGGGCTAACCAAGCAAGCAGCTAATTGCGAACATTTAGACTTGTGATTAAAACATTGCGAAAAAGTTGCACACGCACTATAGTAAACAAAGTCTATGTGTACTTAAGTTATGGAAGGTATGTGCATCCTACAATGGAGCTTGTGGTGGTGTCTGTATGTGAGTGTGTGTGGGGGAGGGGGGGGGGATTATCCAGCTTCAAATGACCAAAGGATAGGGGATAAGATGTCTAATCGCAGGGGTCCCAGCACTGTTAGAACATAGGGGATAAGATGTCTAGGGGCGGACTACCCCTTTAAGTACTTTCTGCCTTTTATCTCAACCTCATTTCTCATAGTTTGTACGCTTTTGTGAGCAGGGCCCTCTCTTCTCTCTAAAATTTGTGTGTAATTCTGTTATGTCTCTGAAGCCATACAGGGGAGAACTTCCTCCCTCACTCTGCTACACACAGCACGGAGCAGTTGAGTGTGAGATGACCTGTGATTGGCTGAGACCGCACACACTCCCCTCAGCTCTGTGCACTGAACTAGACAGTATGACAGCTCTGCCCAACAGCTGCAAAAGGAGCAGAGATATCCAGCACAATGTTTAGCGCAATATTTAGCACTATGCACTAAAGGCATCATAAGGGTGCATGCACACCCCGTTTTTGCAATGTAGTTCCCGTATCAGGTTTTCGATGAAAAACGGATTCCTCAAAACCTGACTAAATTGTATCAAAATGTGTGTACAAATTTCGACCCGTAAACGGTTCGAAAAATGATGTCCGGTTGCATCCGTTTTTTGAAGAAAAAAACGGAAATGCTTTTAACTTTTCACTCCATTATGAATAAAGTTTCACTTGTTTGATTGAAATTCCGAGAAAAACACTGTGCAAAGTCAAAAACCGTATGGTGAAAAACGGATGAAACCGTACGCACATACAGTTCTGTACGGTTCCCATTGACTCCCATGTTAAAAAAAAAAAAAAAAACGTATACGGTTTAATACAGTTTTTCACCTGGACCAAAAAACGTGGTAGACTACGGTTTTGGGTACGGGGAAAAAACTGACAAAACCGTATAAGACGCAAAATGGACTAAACCGGATGATGCGTTTGACATACGGTTTACAATGTTAAGTCAATGCAAATCGTATACGGGAACTGTATAGCAAAAACGTGGTGTGCATGCACCCTAGCTCAACAGCAGTGCTTTCCAACCAGGGTGCGTCCAGCTGTTGCAAAACTACAACTCCCAGCATGCCTGGACAGCCTTTGGCTGTCCAGGCATGCAGGGAGTTGTAGTTTTGCAACAGCTGGAGACACCCTGTGACAATAATATATTATATTTCACTGATGGTGACAGGTACCATTTAACCCCTTAAAGGGGTACTCCTCCCCTGGCATCTTATCCCCTATCCAAAGGATAGGGGATAAGATGCTAGATCCCGCGGTCCCGCTGCTGGGGACCCCGGGGATCGCACCCGCCATCATTACTGCACAGAGCGAGTTCGCTCTGTGCGTAATGACGGGCGATACAGGGGCTGGAGCAACGTGACATCATGGCCCCGCCCCTCATGACATCACGGCCCATCCCCTTATTGCAAGTCTATGGCAAGGGGCGTGACGACTGCAACGCCCCCTCCCATAGACTTGCATTGACGGGGGCGGGCTGTGACGTCATGAGGGGTGGAGCCGTGACGTAACAATGCTCTGGCCCCTGTATTGCCCGTCATTACGTGCAGAGCGATCTCCCAGCAGCGGGACCCCGGCGATCTGACATCTTATCCCCTATCCTTTGGAGGATCGGGCCATTTCTGTAAAATTTTTTAGATTTTTCCTTCTCACCTTCTAAAAATCATAACACTTTCAATTTTCCACCTACAGACCCATATGAGAGCATTTTTTTATTTTTTTATTTTTGCACCATCAATATTACTTTGTAATTACATCAATCATTTCACCACAAAATCTATGGTGAAACCAGAAAAAAATATTTGTGGGGCAAAATTGAAAAAAATAAAAAGCCATTTTGTAACTTTTGGGGGCCTCCAATTCTGCGCAGAGCACTTTTCTGTAGGTCCATACGGTAACAAGGATACATAATTTATATAGGTTTTATTTTATTTTACTACTTTAAAAAAAACTACATGCACCAAAATTTGTATGTTTAAAATTGTCCTCTTCTGCCTCCTATAACCCTTTTAACTTATTCCGCATATAGGGCGGTATGAGGGCTAATTTTTTGGTGCTGTGTTCTGAAGTTTGTATCGGTACCATTTTTGTTTTGATGGGACTTTTTGATTACTTTTAGGGTATACAAAATGACCAAAAAAAAACTATTTTGGATATTGGAATTTTTTACGTATATGCCATTGATTGTGCGGTTTAATGAAAAAAATATTTTTAAAGTTCGGACATTTACACACGAGGCGATAGCACATATGTTTATTTTTATTATGTTTACATATTTTTTATATGGAATTTGGGAAAAGGCAGGTGATTTGAACTTTTAGTATAGAAGGGGTTAATTCACATTTATTAATTTTTTTTTACACCCTTTTAGTCCCCATAGCGGACTATTACATGCAATCTTCTGATTGCATACACTGTTAAAGGCTATGCCATAACATAGCATTGATCAGTGTTATCAGCGTTCTGCTCCTCCAGCCTGCTGAGCAGGCATGAAGCAGCAGATCACCAATCGGATGGAGAGGAGGAAGGTATGGACCCTCCCCCTGTCCTCTCAGCTGTTCGGGATGCCGCAATTTCACTGTGGTGGTCGCAAACAGCTCAACTGAGCTGCCTCAACTTTGATCACCGCGTCTAGGGGCTTAATGCCGGGCATCCCCGTGATTGGTGATGTCCGGCATTAGACACAAGTCCTAGCGGCTATGATGCGGGGTCAGCCCGTGACCCTACATCATAGCAGGGGAGCGGCAATAGGGCGTACATTTTTACGAATTTCCTTTCTCTCTGATCACAGTGCTCTCTGCTGACACCTCTGTCCATATCAGGAATTGTCCAAAGCAGGAGAGATTTGCTATGGGGATTTGCTCCTGCTCTGGACAGTTCCTGACATGAACAGAGGTGTCAGCAGAGAGCACTGTGGTCAGACTGGAAAGAAGTACACAACTTCGTGTGGAGCATACAACAGCTGATAAGTACTGGAAGGATTAAGATTTTTTTTATAGAAGTAATTTACAAATCTGTTTACATTTCTGACACCAGTTGATTTAAAAAATATATATATTTCCAATGGAGTACCCCTTTAAAAACAAAGCTTTTCATTAAGGTTGTGTCTCTCTCAAGCCGTCTCATAAAGGCAACAGAGGTGCCATTAGAATAGAACACAAATCTGATCTACTGATTCTTAATTAGACCTTATACCTATATGTTTTAAACTATATGTTTTAAACTCTGTAACTTTGATGTTTATATGTGATCTGTATGGGAGTGATCTGTATGGTTCCCCCAAAAACTTAAGGATCAGGCAGTTGAATCCAACATTCCAGACCCATCACTCCCCAATCTGCCATCAGGAAAGAGTAAAGAGGCCACAAGACACAATGGGGGAGATTTATCAAAACCTGTCCAGAGTAAAAGTTGACCAGTTGCCCATAGCAACCAACCAATTTGCTTCTTTCATTTTTAACAAGGCCTCTGTAAAACTAAAGAAGCGATCTGATTGGTTGCTATGGGTAACTGGCCAACTTTTCCTCTGCATGGGTTTTGATAAATCTCCCCCAATATATGTTGGGCCACTCTCAATGTAATTGATCAATATTATGCAACAAGGTATTTTTGAATACACAATATCATGTGTATAAATCAAGGTTAGGCTGGGTTCACATTGTCGTTCGCATCCAACCAGTTAAGGGTCCGATTGGCTTTTTCTTCTTTTTTTTTTTCATTGAGCCGATGCAAATGGCTATTACCAGTTCCCGATTGACCCCATTCGCTTGGATGGGGTCTGTCGGTGATCCTGTAATTCTACAGGAATTAAGTGCTTGCACTATTTTTTTCCCCGCTAAACTCCAGTCCTTCTGGCCGGATTGCCAACAGAACTCCGAATAGCGGAGTTCAACGACAATGTGAACGCGGCCTTATCAAGGTACATTAGACAAACCAGGTGTTAGAAGGTTACAGGCTGTGATTGAGACACGATGTGATGACAAACTATAGTGTGGGGAGGATAATGGTTGTAAAATGAAACCAAACATGCACATGGAGTATCCAATCAGGAGAAGCGTACGCCCACGAGGTAACGAATATTCAGACAACCCATAAGGAGGGGAATCTAATAAACCTTATGGTGGAGATTTATCAAACCCGTCCAGAGGAAAAGTTGCAGCGTTTCCCATAGCAACCAATCAGATCACTTTCATTTTTGAAAAGGCCTCTGAAAAATGAAAGAAGCGATCTGATTGGTTGCTATGGGCAACTCAGCAACTTTTCCTCTGGACAGGTTTTGATTAATCTCCCCCTATATGTATATTTATGGACAATCAGTGATCAATTAGGATAAGCACGCCCACATTTATAAAGGACATACCTTCAATTATAGATATATGGTACCCATGAGTGAGAGAGCTTAGGGGCACAAGGACACAGGACCTAAAAAGATACGGACGCACGGATGAAGTAGGAGGAGAATGACAGCTGTAAGAAGCTAACAGAGGCGGCCATCTTATAGGACATTTCAGGAGGGATCCACCAAGCTGGATGAAGTATCAAGTCCTTATATTTGGAAGAAATCCCAGCTGGTGAGATAGATTTGATGACACAAGCCGATGTAACCCTCCTAAATGATTAAAGGGATACTCCACTGGTCCAGCGTTCGGAACATTTTGTTCCGAAGGCTAGGTGCAGGCTGCGCGGGTCATGACATCACGGCCATGCCCCTCGTGGCATCACATCACGCCCCCTCAATGCAAGTTTATGGGAGGTCCCATAGACTTTGTGATAAGGTGAAAGGTGTGGTCGTGGAGGTACTGTATGTGTCACCAAGGTTCCTGGCCTTGGTGAGGCAAGAGCCGGAATTTATTAGTATCTGTGCTGTGGTGCAGCCTGACACAGTACCCGTAGCATGGCTGGAAGGCCAATCCAGGACGGCTCTTACCGGGAATGATTAAGAGCAGGGTGGGGGTCATTACCCACAAACCAGGCCGGGCTTTTTGTTGGCCTTAAAACTCAGCTGCCCCACCAGCTGAGGGGAAGATTGGAATGGGGTAGAGACCTGGGAGCTCTAACACAGTGCCAGGAGGGCAGTGTGTGCGTAGTGCCAGGAGGTCAGTGTGTGCAGAGTCTACCCCGTGATAGCTCCAAGAGAGGGAGCTGTTGGATAGTCTGACCACAGTGCTCTCTGCTGCCACCTTTGTCTATGTCAGACCAGGAGAGGTTTGCTATGGGGATGTGCCCCTACTCTGGACAGTTCCTGACACAGACAGAGGTGTCAGCAGAGAGCACTGGGGTCAGACAGGAAAGAAATTCAAAAAGTAAAGAACTTCCTCTGAATTATACAGCAGCTGAAAAGTACTGGAAGGTTTAAGATTTTTAAATAGAAGTAATTTACAAATCTATTTAACTTTCTAGCACCAGTTGATTTACAATAAAATGTTTTCCACCGGAGTACCCCTTTAATTTGGTTGTCTTATTACTATTTAAAGAAGTTACCCAGCAGGAAAAAACGTATTCCCTTTCAGCAGAATTGGGAATAAGTGTCTGATCGCGGGGGTCTGACAGCTGGGTACCGATCTCCCATATGGGGCCCTGTCTCGGCCCCAACTTTGCTCCTGTAAATAACGTTTCGTACCCAGCACAGAACTTGTCGAAAAACGCCCCCTCCATTCATTTCTATGGGAGAGGCGGAGATACGCGAACGCTGTGTCTCCGCCTCTCCCATAGAGATGAATGGAGGGGGTGTGGCATGATGTCAGGACCATGGTCCCCCGAATCCAGAGTTCTGAACATAATGTTTAGAATGCCAAAGGGATATGATGTCTGGCAATGGAGTACCCCTTTAATGTGGGGCATAAAAGACAGAAGTCATCTGAAAGGGGGCACATACTTTTAGAGCATTCAGATTACAGCACACCAAAGCATTAGCCATGTTACAATGTTCTTTTCTGAGCTTTGTCGTCACTGTTCAAAATGCTTCCTGAGCTTCTTGCAGTTCATGGTCATCTTATCTGTAATAAAATACTAATAAAATTCAGATTTGAGACACAGACCCTCATAACACAATGCATAAACACTCATATATCCTCAGGCTTTATTGGTTTCTTTATTTATTTTATTTTTTTTTCATTTCTTACGTCGGAGCGTTACCTGATTTTTGTGACAAGGAAGTGAAGAATAAGAGCAAATTATTATCTTCGTTCTCTTCACAAAAAGATCGATCTTGATATTAAACATGTTATTTGGTTCTGAAGATTCTTGTCACCGCTTCCTAGGAATCTGAAGGGTAACGAAAATAATAATAATGACTAACATGAAGGAGAAAGATGCTATTTAGAAAGAAGAAAAACTCACAGACAGATGGAAACATTTCATCAAAAGTCTTATTGCAGCCCTGTCTAATGAAATATATCTACTATACCTCATATGTACAATAATATAACTACTATAATACTGCTACTATATACAAGAATATAACTACTATAATACTGCTCCTATATACAAGAATATAACTACTATAATACTGCTCCTATGTACAAGAATATAACTACTATAATACTGCTCCTATATACAAGAATATAACTACTATAATACTGCTCCTATGTACAAGAATATAACTACTATAATACTGCTCCTATATACAAGAATATAACTACTATAATACTGCTCCTATGTACAAGAATATAACTACTATAATACTGCTCCTATATACTGTCACGATCCCGGCTGGTAGGAGGTGGATCCTCTGTGCCAGAGAGGGATTGGCGAGGACCGTGCTAGTGGACCGGTTCTAAGTCACTACAGGTTTTCACCAGAGCCCGCCGCAAAGCGGGATGGTCTTGCTGCGGCGGTAGTGACCAGGTCGTATCCACTAGCAACGGCTCAACCTCTCTGACTGCTGAAGATAGGCGCGGTACAAGGGAGTAGACAAAGGCAAGGTCGGACGTAGCAGAAGGTCGGGGCAGGCAGCAAGGATCGTAGTCAGGGGCAACGGCAGGAGGTCTGGAACACGGGCTAGGAAGAAACAAGGGAACGCTTTCACTAGGCACAAGGGCAACAAGATCCGGCGAGGGAGTGCAGGGGAAGTGAGGTATATATAAGGAGTGCACAGGTGAACACACTAATTAGAACCACTGCGCCAATCAGCGGCGCAGTGGCCCTTTAAATCGCAGAGACCCGGCGCGCGCGCGCCCTAGGGAGCGGGGCCGCGCGCGCCGGGACAGGACCGACGGAGAGCGAGTCAGGTACGGGGACCGGGGTGCGCATCGCGAGCGGGCGCCACCCGCATCGCGAATCGCATCCCGGCTGGAGGCGGTACCGCAGCGCACCCGGTCAGTGGATCTGATCGGGGCGCTGCAGCAACGAGGATGAGGCGAGCGCTCCGGGGAGGAACGGGGACCCGGAGCGCTCGGCGTAACAGTACCCCCCCCTTGGGTCTCCCCCTCTTCTTGGGGCCAAAGAACCTGAGGAAAAAAAACTCAATTTTTTTGTGATGAGGTCCGATGCACATTAGGAGGGGTTCCGTGCGGTAACGCACGGCACAGTCCAATCTTTCATTGTCAACACAATTGATGTAGAGGGGTCCGGCGAGACTGGTCACAGGGACGTTGAACCTGTTGATAAGAGAGGCCAAAAAAAAATTTCCTGCAGATCCGGAATCCAAGAAGGCCATAGTAGAGAAGGAGAAGGTAGAGGAAGATATCCGCACAGGCACAGTAAGGCGTGGAGAAGCAGAGTTGACATCAAGAACTGTGTCACCTTTGTGCGGAGTCAGCGTACGTCTTTCCAGGCGGGGAGGACGGATAGGACAATCCTTCAGGAAGTGTTCGGTACCGGCATAGTACAGGCAAAGATTCTCCATGCGGCGTTGTGTCCTCTCTTGAGGTGTCAAGCGAGACCGGTCAACTTGCATAGCCTCCACGGCGGGAGGCACAGGAACGGTTTGCAGAGGACCAGAGGAGAGAGGAGCCGGGGAGAAAAAACGCCTCGTGCGAACAAAGTCCATATCCAGGCGGAGCTCCAGACGCCATCCGGAAAAACGCATGTCAATGCGAGTGGCAAGATGAATGAGTTCATGTAGGTTAGCAGGAGTTTCTCGTGCGGCCAGAACATCTTTAATGTTGCTGGATAGGCCTTTTTTAAAGGTCGCGCAGAGAGCCTCACTATTCCAGGACAACTCGGAAGCAAGAGCACGGAACTGAATGGCGTATTCGCCAACGGAAGAAACACCCTGGGCCAGGTTCAGCAGGGCAGTCTCGGCAGAAGAAGCTCGGGCAGGCTCCTCGAAGACACCACGGACCTCAGCGAAGAAGGACTGGACTGTGGCTGTGGCAGGATCATTGCGGTCCCAGAGTGGTGTGGCCCCAGACAAGGCCTTTCCAGAAAGGAGACCACGGCAGAGTCTAGAGTCCTCATCAAATTTGTCCGGCAGGGACAAGCAGGGGTTAGGAGCGGCCGGTTGCTGCGGAGGAGTTGCAGGAGCCGGCGGAGGAGATGGTTGTTGCAGTTGCAGCTGCTGTGACAGTGACAGCAGCTGCTGTAACTGTGACTTCAGTTGCTGTGTCACGGTGGACAAGTATGCCAGCTGGTGATTTTGTTGGGTGATCATCGTGAAAATGTCGGCAAGACTTGACAGCGGTACCTCAGCGGAATCCATGGCCGGATCTACTGTCACGATCCCGGCTGGTAGGAGGTGGATCCTCTGTGCCAGAGAGGGATTGGCGAGGACCGTGCTAGTGGACCGGTTCTAAGTCACTACAGGTTTTCACCAGAGCCCGCCGCAAAGCGGGATGGTCTTGCTGCGGCGGTAGTGACCAGGTCGTATCCACTAGCAACGGCTCAACCTCTCTGACTGCTGAAGATAGGCGCGGTACAAGGGAGTAGACAAAGGCAAGGTCGGACGTAGCAGAAGGTCGGGGCAGGCAGCAAGGATCGTAGTCAGGGGCAACGGCAGGAGGTCTGGAACACGGGCTAGGAAGAAACAAGGGAACGCTTTCACTAGGCACAAGGGCAACAAGATCCGGTGAGGGAGTGCAGGGGAAGTGAGGTATATATAAGGAGTGCACAGGTGAACACACTAATTAGAACCACTGCGCCAATCAGCGGCGCAGTGGCCCTTTAAATCGCAGAGACCCGGCGCGCGCGCGCCCTAGGGAGCGGGGCCGCGCGCGCCGGGACAGGACCGACGGAGAGCGAGTCAGGTACGGGGACCGGGGTGCGCATCGCGAGCGGGCGCCACCCGCATCGCGAATCGCATCCCGGCTGGAGGCGGTACCGCAGCGCACCCGGTCAGTGGATCTGACCGGGGCGCTGCAGCAACGAGGATGAGGCGAGCGCTCCGGGGAGGAACGGGGACCCGGAGCGCTCGGCGTAACATATACAAGAATATAACTACTATAATACTGCTCCTATGTACAAGAATATAACTACTATAATACAGTTATACTGCTCCTATATACAAGAATATAACTACTATAATACTGCTCCTATATACAAGAATATAACTACTATAATACTGCTCCTATATACAAGAATATAACTACTATAATACTGCTCCTATATACAAGAATATAACTACTATAATACAGCTTCTATATACAAGAATATAACTACTATAATACTGCTCCTATATACAAGAATATAACTACTATAATACTGCTCCTATATACAAGAATATAACTACTATAATACTGCTTCTATGTACAAGAATATAACTACTATAATACTGCTCCTATATACAAGAATATAACTACTATAATACTGCTCCTATGTACAAGAATATAACTACTATTATACAGTTATACTGCTCCTATATACAAGAATATAACTACTATAATACTGCTCCTATATACAAGAATATAACTACTATAATACTGCTCCTATATACAAGAATATAACTACTATAATACTGCTCCTATATACAAGAATATAACTACTATAATACTGCTCCTATATACAAGAATATAACTACTATAATACTGCTTCTATATACAAGAATATAACTACTATAATACTGCTCCTATATACAAGAATATAACTACTATAATACTACTCCTATATACAAGAATATAACTACAATAATACTGCTCCTATATACAAGAATATAACTACTGTAATACTGCTCCTATGTACAGGAATATAACTACTATAATACTACTCCTATATACAAGAATATAACTACTATAATACTGCTCCTATATACAAGAATATGACTACTAAAATACTGCTCCTATATACAAGAATATAACTACTATAATACTGCTCCTATATACAAGAATATAACTACTATAATACAGCTCCTATATACAAGAATATAACTACTATAATACTGCTTCTATATACAAGAATATAACTACTATAATACTGCTCCTATATACAAGAATATAACTACTATAATACTGCCTCCTATGTACAATAATACAACTACTATAATATTGCTCCTCAAGAATACAACTACTATAATACTGCTCCTATATCCAAGAATACAACTACTATAATACTGCCTCCTATATACAAGAATATAACTACTATAATACTGCTCCTATATACAAGAATATAACTACTATAATACTGCTCCTATATACAAGAATGTAACTACTATAATACTGCTCCTATATACAAGAATATTACTACTATAATACTGCTCCTATATACAAGAATATAACTACTATAATACTGCTCCTATATACAAGAATATAACTACTATAATACTGCTCCTATATCCAAGAATATAACTACTATAATACTCCTCCTATATACAAGAATATAACTACTATAATACTGCTCCTATATACAAGAATATAACTACTATAATACTGCTCCTATATACAAGAATATAACTACTATAATACTGCTCCTATATACAAGAATATAACTACTATAATACTGCCTCCTATATACAAGAATATAACTACTATAATAGCAAAATGAGAAAAAGGTTGCTTCTGCACTCACCCTTCTTGCGCTGCTTCACTGTGTCACTGAGTTAGTCCATGTACGGCCGGCCGCTGTACGGGAGATGATACGGAGAGATCGCTGCAGCCGGAGCTGAGCGGTGACAGCTACGAGCTCGTATCGCGGTTAAAACCGCTTCTTCGGGCCTCCGCGAACCGCGAAACGAGCTCGTAGCTGTCACCGCTCAGCTCCGGCTGCAGCGATCTCTCCGTATCATCTCCCGTACAGCGGCCGGCCGTACATGGACTAACTCAGTGACACAGTGAAGCAGCGCCAGAAGGGTGAGTGCAGAAGCAACCTTTTTCTCAATTTGCTATTTTGGACATTGTTCTCTCCTGCTTTTTTGCACCACCCCGCTCCATACCTCTGACATCCCCTGTCACAGTGTACACACTCCCGGATATTGTGGGTGACCGCGGTGCGGTCCTATCTCTCTATCTCCCCTCCACATAACTACTATAATACTGCCTCCTATATACAGGACTATATATATATATATATATATATATATATATATATATATATATATATTTATTTATTTATTTTTTGTATTATTTTTTTTGCATTATATTATAATATAATAGCAATGAGTTGTCTCTATAATAGCAATGAGTTGTCTCTGTAATAACAAGGGGTTGGTTGTCTATATAATAACAAGGGGTTGTCTATATAATAACAAGGGGTTGTCTACATAATAACAAGGGGTTGTCTAAATAATAACAGGGGGTTGTCTATATAATAACAAGGGGTTGTCTATATAATAACAAGGGGTTGTCTATATAATAACAAGGGGTTGTCTAAATAATAACAAGGGGTTGTCTATATAATAACAAGGGGTTGTCTATATAATAACAATGGGTTGTCTCTATAATAACAAGGGGTTGTCTATATAATAACAATGGGTTGTCTCTATAATAACAAGGGGTTGTCTATATAATAACAAGGGGTTGTCTATATAATAACAAGGGGTTGTCTATATAATAACAAGGGGTTGTCTATATAATAACAAGGGGTTTTCTATATAATAACAAGGGGTTGTCTATATAATAACAAGGGGTTGTCTATATAATAACAAGGGGTTGTCTATATAATAACAAGGGGTTGTCTCTATAATAGCAAGGGGTTGTCTATATAATAACAGGGGGTTGTCTATATAATAACAAGGGGTTGTCTCTATAATAATAAGAGGTTGTCTATATAATAACAAGGGGTTGTCTCTATAATAACAAGGGGTTGTCTATATAATAACAAGGAGTTGTCTATATAATAACAAGGGGTTGTCTCTATAATAACAAGGGGTTGTTTATATAATAACAAGGGGTTGTCTATATAATAACAAGGGGTTGTCTATATAATAACAAGGGGTTGTCAGTACAATAACAAGGGGTTTTCTATATAATAACAAGGGGTTGTCTATATAATAACAAGGGGTTGTCTATACGATAACAAGGGGTTGTCTATATGATAACCAGGGGTTGTCTATATAATAACAATGGGTTGTCTCTATAATAACAAGGGGGTTGTCTCTATAATAACAAGGGGTTGTCTATATAATAACAAGGGGTTGTCTACATAATAACAAGGGGTTGTCTATATGATAACAAGGGGTTGTCTCTATAATAACAAGAGGTTGTCTCTATAATAATAAGGGGTTGTCTATACTATAACAAGGGGTTGTCTATATAATAACAAGGGGTTGTCTAAATAATAACAAGGGGTTGTCTATACTATAACAAGGGGTTGTCTATATGATAACAAGGGGTTGTCTATATAATAACAAGGGGTTGTCTCTATAATAACAAGGGGGTTGTCTCTATAATAACAAGGGGTTGTCTATATAATAACAAGGGGTTGTCTATATAATAACAAGGGGTTGTCTCTATAATAACAAGGGGTTGTCTCTATAATAACAAGGGGTTTGTCTCTATAATAACAAGGGGTTGTCTATATAATAACAAGGGGTTGTCTATATAATAACAAGGGGTTGTCTCTATAATAACAAGGGGTTGTCTCTATAATAACAAGGGGTTTGTCTCTATAATAACAAGGGGTTGTCTATATGATAACAAGGGGTTGTCTATATAATAACAAGGGGTTGTCTATATAATAACAAGGGGTTGTCTATATAATAACAAGGGGTTGTCTCTATAATAACAAGGGGTTGTCTATATAATAACAAGGAGTTGTCTATATAATAACAAGGGGTTGTCTCTATAATAACAAGGGGTTGTTTATATAATAACAAGGGGTTGTCTATATAATAACAAGGGGTTGTCTATATAACAAGGGGTTGTCTCTATAATAACAAGGGGTTGTCTATATAATAACAAGGAGTTGTCTATATAATAACAAGGGGTTGTCTCTATAATAACAAGGGGTTGTCTATATAATAACAAGGGGTTGTCTATATAATAACAAGGGGTTGTCTATATAATAACAAGGGGTTGTCTCTATAATAACAAGGGGTTGTCTATATAATAACAAGGGGTTGTCTATATGATAACAAGGGGTTGTCTATATAATAACTCCGAGACCTTCTTAGACATTAACCATCGCTGTCCGCCTGATGTAAATACTTGTATTTAATCCCATTTACATGATAACATCTGGAAATAATTCAATATGTTTAAAGTTTTTAATTTTTTATTAGGGTAATATCTCCATGAGAATAAACAGCGCCCCCCTCAGGCTTTGTTTGATATGACTCCCACACTATTTAAATATCTTGCGCTCTGGGGTTTGTGAAATCTTCACAGTCACATTTCCGAGTGTTTTTTTAATTAAATGAACTGTTGGGATATTTATTTATTTTTAATGCAGATTTATTTTATTCATTATTTGGGTTTTCAGATTTTCAGTTGGAAACATTGTAATTAAATGTGTCTAGGGGGGCTCCGAATGGAAACCTGGAGGAGTTAGAAGCACATGGAGCCGCGTCTGACCCCAGGTAAGAATACACCCAATGAAATATTAATCATATTCTCTTATATGAAATATTAAAGTGAGAGGTCAGGTTTCTCGCACTTAGCAGCTACAGTACATTTAACAATGGGGAAGTCTCCGATGGGTGCTCAGGTTATGCGCCGGACGGGTTGTGAACCCTCAACTTGTGACCTTGACACACAAAACTACTTATAGTCAGAATGAGCTAATATATTGTGATACTGATGTATAAAAAAGAAAATGAAAGATGTCCATAAAATGGTTCAGCAGCACAATTTCAGGTAAGAATCCTTCTTTTTTTGTTAAGTTAAGCCATAAAAATATATGAATCAAACCACACAACGTAAAAACACTATGCATCAGGCCTGACTCGTTTCGGTCTTACGACCTTAATCATAGAATTGGGTCTATGATTAAGGTCGTACAACCGAAACACGCCAGGCCTGATGCGTAATGTTTTTATTTCACGTGATTTTTTTTGGTGGCTTAATTTAGAGGAATACTCAGCTGCCCCAGCGTACAGAATATTTTGTTCCGATCGCTTGGAGGGGGCGGCGGGGGTTGTGACATCACGGCCACACCCCTTGTGCCGTCATACCACGCCCCCTCAATGCAAGTCTATGGGAGGGGTGTGGCGACTGCCACGCCCCTTCCCATAGACTTTCATTGAGGGGCGTGGCCTTTCTTTCTAAATGAACGCCAGGTGCTGCACAGAGAATGTGGGGGGGGGGGGGGGTCCCAGCAGCAGGACCCCCGCAATCAGATGTCTTATCTCCATCCTTTGGATAGGGGATAAGATGTCTAGGAGCGGTGTACCGCTTCATAGGGGTTATCCATGAATCCAAAAACAGCTTATTTCTTTTAAAAACAGCTCCCTCTATGTCCCCAGGATGGGTGTGGTATTACAACTTGGCTCCATTTACTTTAATGAAACTGAGCTTCAGAACCACACCCAACCTGGAGACAGAGAGGGAGCGGTTTTTGAAAGAAATAAGCTCTGTTTCAATTCCTGGATAACCCTTTTAGTAAAAAAATAAAAATAAAAAAAGATTTAAAAAAATAATAATAAGTAAAAAAAAAGTTATTACCTGAAATCGAGCTGCTGAACTACCCTTCACTTTATTTTCTGGACAGTGTCTGGGGCCTTTCATCCTCTTTCTGGATAAGTCCAGATTTTTGGCCAGTGTGCGTGGCTCCATTATCGGAGAGAGAGAGAGTAAGAGCTGATTTATATTTTCCTATTACATATATAAAAAATGAAAGATGGCAAATAGCTCATTCCGTATACCATATTCAACAAGGTCCACTACTGAAGAGGTATATGTAGAGATTTAGTGAGAAGAGTGAAAGGAGATGGAACGAGCACGGACTACACAAAAACAAATGGGATTCAAAAATGACCTAACATCTGGATCTGTGGAATTTGCTGTAGTAAATGTGAGACAGTAACAAAAATGGTGGTCGGGACCACTATATTTCCCCAAGATACCTGTTTGTGGACATTAGGTTTCCAGGAAAAGCTGGGTGAGACTTAGCTTGCTACGGAATTTGCTAACTCCTATAATAGAGAATGGGGAAAATATGGGATGAAAGGTAGATTTGGTAGTGGGGCTTTTCATCCTCTTTCTGCATCAGTCCAGATTTTTGGGTTGACCCCAAGTCAGCACAGGTGCCGAGGCCGAATCCTCTTTCTGGATCAGATTAATACTGAGCTTACAAAAGGCATAACCAAGTCTGCACTTAGAGGCTGTGAGGAACCTCTAAAGAATTGGAGTACTGAGATGGGCAGCCTAAATAAAGAGCATATTTACCTTGTGTGAGTAACACATTTTCGGTGGTTGTTTTGTTGGGTCTAGTAGGAAGTCATCTGTACAGAGAGGGGAGATTTTTGTGTCGAAAACGCTGGGCAAGCAGGATTTATTTAGTATTTGTTTGTGTAAAGACTAAAAATATAAAGACAGGCAAAGTCCTGTTTGTACTTTACTAAAAAGGGCCCAACCCTCATGTCACATGGGTCTCACACAGTAACAGTGGATTCACACTTATTGGCCCTGATTTACTATTGTAAACCCGATGTTTTGTCAGATTGTGCACCAGATTCTGGCGCATTGCACCAGAAATTCTGTCTGCAGCAGAGTTTGCAAAATGTAGGGAAACCTTAGTAAATACTGTGGACATTTTTTTTTAGGGAATTAAAACCCACAAAGAAAACTACACAACACTCTTAGTAAATCAGGGTCATTGAGTGAAGGAATGCAGAGGATATGGATCTCTATGAGATAGAATTATCAATCAACTACAGTATTAAAAACAATGAAAAATGTTCTATTTTGTCAGGAGATATAGAGTCAGGCTATCCATGAATACATAATCCCAGCCCGGATTTTTCCTCACCATGTGCATAACCTTACATTTATCAGTGTTGAACCTCATCTACCACTTCTCAGCCCAAACCTCCAACCTATCCAGATCCATTTGTAACAGTGCACTGTCCTCTATTGTGTTATCTGCCACACACAGTGCACAGTCCTCTATTGTGTTTACCACTTCACAGAGTTTAGTGTCATCTGCAAAGATTGCTACTTTACTATTCAAACTCTCTACAAGTTTACTAATAAATATATACTAACAGTTACGCAAGCAGAATAAGTACCATTAATAACCACCCTCTGTTTCCTATCACTGAGCCAGTTACTTACCCACTTGCACACATTTTCCCCCAGCCCAATCCTTCTGATTTTATGCACCAACCTTTTATGTGGCACCGTATCAAATGTTTTGAAAAAATCCAGATATACAACATCCAGCGATTCCCCCTGGTCCAGTCTGGAGCTCACCTCCTCATAAAAGCTGATCAGGTTAGTATGACAGGACCGATCCCTCATAAAGCCATGCTGATATGGGGTCATACATTTATTTTTATCAAGATACTCCAAAATAGCATCTCTTAGAAAGCCCTCAAACAATTTACATACAATGGAGGTTAAACTAACAGGTCTATAATTATTTTTAAATATTGGCACCACATTTGCAATGTGCCAGTCCTGGGGAACAGTCCCTGTCACTATAGAGTCTAATAAATATTAAAAATAGGGGTCTGTCTATTACATTACTTAATTCCTTAAGAACACGGGGGTGAATGCCATCTGGACCTGGTGATTTGTCTATTTAGATTTTTTGTAGGTGACACTGTACTTCTTCCTGGGTTAGACAGGTGAACTGTACTTTTTCCTGGGTTAGACAGGTGACCTGTTCTGGGGCGTTTACCTTATCACACTGTATTTCACCTGGCATTTCATTTTCCTCGGTGAATACAGTGGAGAAGAATGTGTTTAATATTTTTGTTTTTTACTAATGCTATATTGTGCTACATAACTATCGTTATATTTCCTATAATTTCCTCCTTATGGTTTTTTAAAGGGCCAACATTTTCATTGTTAACCTTTTGCTATTTATATAGTTAAAGAACATTTTGGGGTTAGTTTTACACTCTTAGAGTCTTTCTGTCTCTATTTTTGCTGTTTTTATCTGTTTTTACATATTTTACATTTTTCTCTATAGCTTTTTAATGCTTCTTCAATGCCGTCCTCTTTTAGTAGTTTAAATGTTTTATTTTTGTCATTTATTGCCCCTTAACATTTCTATTCATCCATATTGGTTTTCTTTTATTCCTGACCCTTTTATTCCCATAAGGTATATACATCTCACAGTGAGAATTTAAAATATTCTTAGAAGTCTCCCATTTAGTGTCAGTATTCTTGTTTTTGAGGACATTATCCCATTTTATATAGTCAAGGGCTTCTCTGAGTTGATCAAACTTTGCCTTCCTAAAGTTCATTGTTTTTGTGAATTGTTAAGATTCCCGTATTGAAGAACAAGTTATAATGTATTATATTATGATCATTATTCCCTAGGTGTCCTTCTACTTGCACATTAATTACTCTGTCAGGTCTGTTGGTTAATATTAAGTCCAGTAGGGCGCCCCCTCTGGTTGGGCCCTGCACCATTTGGGACAGATAATTGTCTTTAGCTATAGTCAGAAACCTGTTTCCTTTATGAGATTCACAGGTCTCAGTCTCCCAGTTTATATCAGGATAGTTAAAGTCCCCCAGTATTGTCACCTCATTCTGATTTGCTGCCTTGTTTATTTGTCTCAGTAATTGATCTTTTCAACACTGATAAATGTAAGGTAATGCACATGGGGAGGAAAAATCCAGGCTGGGATTATGTATTAAATGGGAGAACAATTGGGACAAGTGACGCGGAAAAGGACTTAGGAGTCTTAGTTAACAGTAAATTTAGCTGTAGTGACCAGTTTCGGGCAGCTGCGGCCAAGGCAAATAAAATCATGGGGGGCATCAATAGGGGCACAGATGCCGACGACAAGGAAATAATTCTACCACTGTACAAATCACTAGTCAGACCACACATAGAATACTGTGTACAGTACTGGTCAGACCACACATAGAATACTGTGTACAGTACTGGTCAGACCACACATAAAATACTGTGTACAGTACTAGTCAGACCACACATAGAATACTGTGTACAGTACTAGTCAGACCACACATAGAATACTGTGTACAGTACTGATCAGACCACACATGGAATACAGTGTAAAGCACTGGTCAGACCACACATAAAATACTGTGTACAGTACTAGTCAGACCACACATGGAATACTGTGTACAGTACTGGTCAGACCACACATAGAATACTGTGTACAGTACTGGTCAGACCACACATAGAATACTGTGTACAGTACTGGTCAGACCACACATAGAATACTGTGTACAGTACTAGTCAGACCACACATAGAATACTGTGTACAGTACTAGTCAGACCACACATAGAATACTGTGTACAGTACTGGTCAGACCACACATGGAATACAGTGTAAAGCACTGGTCAGACCACACATAGAATACTGTGCACAGTACTGGTCAGACCACACATGGAATACTGTGCACAGTACTGGTCAGACCACACATGGAATACTGTGCACAGTACTGGTCAGACCACACATAGAATACTGTGTACAGTACTGGTCAGACCACACATAGAATACTGTGTACAGTACTGGTCAGACCACACATGGAATACTGTGCACAGTACTGATCAGACCACACATGGAATACTGTGTACAGTACTGGTCAGACCACACATAGAATACTGTGTACAGTACTGGTCAGACCACACATAGAATACTGTGTACAGTACTGGGCACCAGTGTACAAGAAAGATATAGTGGAGCTGGAGAGGGTTCAAAGACGGGCAACCAGAATAATACGGGGAATGGGAGGACTACAGTACCCAGAAAGATTATCAGAATTAGGGTTATTTAGTGTAGAAAAAAGAAGGCTTAGTGGAGACCCAATAACTATGTATAAATATATCAGGGGGCCGTACAGAGATCTCTCCATGATCTATATATACAGGGGGGCATCCTCTACGTTTAGAGGAAAGAAGGTTTCTACACCAGAACAGACAGGGGTTCTTTACTGTAAGAGCAGTGAGACTGTGGAACTCTCTGCCTGAGGAGGTGGTCATGGGGAACTCGGTAAGAGAATTCAAAAGGAGTCTGGATGCATTTTTGGAGAGTAATAACATTGCTGGTTATGGATTCTAGATTTATAGGGACAGAACATTGATCCAGGGATTTATTCTGATGCCATATTTGGAGTCGGGAAGGAATTTTTACCTCTAGTATGAGGGTTTTTTGCCTTCCTCTGGATCAACACAGTAGGGAGAGAGGGAGAATCTGGGGAACTACTGAGACAACACCCCACTGACAACAAGTGGCTTACACAGCTTCCTGTTAGGAGAGGGGGAGGAGCCAGGGAGCCGCTGAGACAACACCACACTGACAATAAGAGGGCTACACAACTTCATGTCAGGGGTGAATCAATGAAAAACATGCTGAAGCCAGTACAATTTGGGATTATACTGTATTAGTAAGTTGCAGCAATAGAAGAAAGAATCAACTAACCCCAAAGCCAACGATTCCGAGCACGGAGAGGGTGCGGACTGCACCTTTTAAATGGCAAAGACAAGGAGACTCCAGTTCGATTACAGATCCAATAGCCGTTTTTATTCACATAAAGCTACACGAATCACAGGTACCGGATGATACATCCTGCTTTGTATCTGCGATCCTGCATTGTATCTGTGATTCGTGTAGCTTTATGTGAATAAAAACGGCTATTGGATCCGTAATCAAACTGGAGTCTCCTTGTCTTTGTATAAGTAAGTTATTTAGTAAGTGATAGTCTTATATACAGTGAATACAATTCTCTGATGCTGGAATACCCCTTTAAGCAAAGTCTTTACATACAGTTGGCTTAGGGCAAATATGCAAAAGCAGTGAAAACGATAGCAGCAGCTGAAGTGAATGCAAAAGAAAGAATTGCTATGGAAGCAGCGTTATCTGGTTCAAAATATTCCCTCCATGGGTCCCACCAGCAGCCCCTATCCCATCACCCGGGTACCTCTATGACCTGCTCTATGTGTGCGGCGTGTGATCATTAGTAAATAACCTGAGGGAATCGGCTCCTCTTCATATCACATACAGGACTCATCAAAATTGTTTGTTGCCATGACATCAGTCGATTCCCATTGAGGAGACATCATATTCCTGCCTAACCCACCCATGTTCATTTTTATGTATTTTTTTGTTTTTACGTTATATTAACATATAGACAATGAGATAAGCATAATAAAAGAATAGAATAAACAGAGGAGCAACAGCACCACCTTCTGGTGAAAGAACAAAATGACTGATAGTGACTTAGTACTGCAGAAATTGACTACATTTTTCTGTATACAATAATTACAATTATTTTAGTCAATATTTAACCCCTTAAGAGGTAACTATAATGTTGGTGTGGTGGCAGGATACACGTTCAAGCTCCTAGCAACTCTTTAGCCCGCTGCTAAAGCGAGTAGTCTACAGAATTGCCAGAAGTCCATAGTCTTGCCTTGCTAGGAAAAGGGAAAAAAATATTGAATGCATGAAGAAAAGGGAGGTGCAAAAAGGCCTGGAAAGCCAAGACAACAGCTGAAATCTATCAGTAATTCAAAAGCAATCCAGCCCCTAGTCAGTGCAAATTAATATCAGCCGGTTTCATACCCAACTGATGGCTACAAAAGGGTCTCATGGCCAAGATGTCACACAAGACACATCTCATGGTGGGGAAAAGCAAAGAGCTGAAAGCACAGGATAAAAGCAAAGAGCTGTCTCAAGACCTTGGCAACCTAATTATTGTAAAACATAACAATGGCATTGGTTACACATGTATTTGTAAGCTTCTGAAGGTCCCAGTGAGCTCTGTTGGGGCCATAATACGGAAGTAGAAAGACAGAATTTCACCATAAATTTGCCTCGAGCAGGTGCTCCTCACAAGATTTCTGACAGGGAAGAAAAGAGCTATCAGAAGAGTTGTCCAAGAGCCAAGGACACTTGTAGAGAGCCCCAGAAAGATCTGGAATTAGCATTCACAACTTTTATTTGATCTTCATTATGTCCTGGGGTACAGACATGTTTGGCCACAAGTAGATGTGTTTTTGTCTTATATTGTATTGTGATGGGGCCTCCTTGTCGCGTTTAGTCGCGGCCCTGTTTCTCTAACCCAACTGGACATATAGTGCAGAGGGTCAAGGAGACCACATTAGATATAGAGCAAGTGAATGTCCCCAAAATCTTAAAGTCCATTTCTGTGTTAGGGATACGAATTCCTTCTATGATAATACTATGGGAGACTTCAGGCAAAGAAAAGTTTAAGAATGGCACTCACCCATCTGGCACAGGAACGGTGAAGTTTATAGTGCAAACATAGATAAACAGCAGTTCAGCATCATGGGAGAGGGACGCCGACAGCGTCGGCGTCCCTCTCCCATGATGCTGAACTGCTGTTTGTCTATGTTTGCACAATAAACTTCCCCGTTCCTGTGCTAGATGGGTGAGTGCCATTCTTGAACTTTCCTTTACCTGATGTTTTGATCGACTTGCATTCCCGAATTGTACACCCTTCATTGGCACAGGTTTACTTACCGATATCCATTTGACTTACCTGCACACAGTGTCGCTAATGTTCAGCTGTGCCGAACGCTATCTCTACTTTGTTGCCCATACTATGGGAGACCGTTTTTCAGGCCCTTAAAGGGGTACTCCACTGGAAAACATTTTTTTTTTTATTATATCAACTGATGCCAGAAAGTTAAACAGATTTGTAAATTACTTCTATATAAAAATCTTAATCCTTCCAGTACTTAACAGCTGGTGTATGCTCCACAGGAAGATCTTTACTTTTTTAAAGGGGCACTCTGCTGCTTATACATCTTATCCCTTATCCAAAGGATAGGGGATAAGATTCCTGATCGCGGGAGTCCCGCAGCTGGGGACGCCCGTGATCATGCATGCGGCACCCCGTTTGTATTCAGTCCCAGGAGCGTGTTCACGCTCCGGGGACTGATTACAAACGGGGTGCCACGTGCATGATCACGGGCGTCCCCAGCTGCGGGACTCCCGCAATTAGGGGATAAGATGTGTAAGCACCGGAGTACCCCTTTAATTTCCTTTCTGTCTGACCGCAGTGCTCTCTACTGACACCTCTGTTCATTTTATGAACTGTCCAGAGTACAAGCAAATCCCCATAGCAAACCTATTCTGCTCCGGACAGTTCCTGACATGGACAGAGGTGTCAGCAGAGAGCACTGTGGTCAGACAGAAAAAAAAAAAAAAAAAAAAAAAGAACTTCCTCTGTATTATTCAGCAGCTGAAAAGTACTGGAAGGATGTTTAACTTTCTGGCACCAGTTGATTTTAAACAAAATGTTTTCCAGTGGAGTACCCCTTTAAAGTGCAGGGAGAGGCTCCTTGTTGGGCCCAAGAAGGTGGTGAGCTTCTTATCATAGTGTTACTCAGAGTTTGTAACACAGCAGGGGAGGGTCAGGGAATATTTTTTCAGATGGTCATCCTTATGTAGTACATGTAGGTTTTTATTTTTTTTTACAGTTTTTCCTTCTAGCCGAGGGCTGTAGGTCACCACTAGTGGTACAGAATTGGTGCTTTCTGTATAATTTTATTGGAGTAGTTGGCTTCTTGGTGTCCTAGTGGATCTGAGGAGTTGATCATAAGATGAAGGTAGGTCATAGCCCTGATTTAAGAAGATACTTTTAAGATGTTGTAAGTGTTCATCTCTATCTGTTGAGTTGGGACAGATATGATTGAATCTGATGGATAGCCATTGAGAAAGGGAGCATTTGTTCCCGAAACACGTCGCCACTCAATAACGCACTTTTTCTTATTTTATTAACTGGTGTCTCCAGTTAAATGGGTGATCCACCATAAGGTGATTTTAGTATGTACCTGGTAGACAGTAATGGACATGCTTAAGAAGGATCTGCGCTTGTCTTGGGGATAAATGGCTATGTTGTGAGATTACCATAACACTGTGGCTGTCAGAATCCGGGTACTGTGAGGATACTGGTGGTGGATCCTCTGTGTCAGTGGGGTGATGACGTGGGCCATACCAGGGGAACGGAGTCTAAGGGATTACTGGTATTCACCAGAGCCTGCCTCAAAGCGGGATGGACTTGCTGCGGCAGGTAACCCCCAGGTCGTTTCATCTGATAGCGACTCAACCCCGACTGACGGCTGAGATAGGCGCGGTACAAGGGATTAGGCAAGAGCAAGGTCGGACGAAGCAGAAGGTCAGGGCACGCAGCAAAGATCGTAGTCAGGGGCAACGGCAGAAGGTCTGGAACACTGGCTTGTGACATACAAGAAATGCTTTCACTGGCACAAGGGCAACAAGATCCGACAATACTGGGAAGGGGAAGTGAGGTAATAAAGGCTAAGGCACAGGTGAAGTTACTAATTGGGCCAGGCGCCAATCAGCGGCGCACTGGCCCTTTAAATCGCAGAGAGCCGGCGCGCGCGTGCCCTAGGGAGCGGGGCCGCGCGCGCCGGGACTGGACAAACGGAGAACAGGTCGGGTAAACAGGCTGGGATGCGAACCGCGAGCGGGCGCGTCCCGCATCGTGGGTCGCATCCCCGCCAGAGACACTAGCACAGCGCTCCCAGTCAGTGGGTCTGACCGGGACACTGCGAGCAGGTAAACGCTGCAAGCGCTCCAGGGAGGAGCGGGGACCCGGAGCGCTCGGCGTAACAGTGGCTAGCATTTTGTGAACTGGTATTTCCTGTTTGACTTTTCTTTTTTTGACTACAAATCCCACCATTCCATTTTCCTCCCTCCCACACATCAGCCACCCCACCCATTGAAACAAAAGACCTGTGGTTTTCCATCAGGGTGCCTCCAGCTGTTGCATTAGTTGCAGATTGATCTCTCTCCCACCAATCGATCACTCCACCCATTGAAGCAGACAGGCTCCCTGTCATCAGCTGACTAGTGATGTCAGGTCTCGGCTGCATTGCAACCTGAGAAAAATCTGGGACAACAGTCATTTTGTATGCTGTTAAAAATAAATATTGGGGTGAAAATCACAGAAGAATTGTGAAAAAAACGTCACACACAGGTACAGACACTGTATTATGAATTACACTAACTTTACAGACCCTGTAGCATAGCCAAATAAAATAAAAAATCCTGGAATACCCCTTTAATTCCACACCATCAATACAGCTGAGCGCCCTACAAGACCTCTTCTCCTCCTTCTCTCTGCCCGGATGCTCCGTTAATTGAGAAATTGGGATGTTCCTGCATACAAAGATCCCTCTATAAGACGGATTGAATCAGAGGCAGCCGCTGTTTCCACCATATAAAGCACAAAAAGGTGTTGGCCTCTTAGTTCAACACCACAAGTCTCAACAAAGCCAATTGTTGTGCCTTTTTGTCTTTTTATGTACCTCTAAAGACCGATGTGCCACATAGCAAGATGAGCAGCACAAATGGCACATAGTAGGTGTAGGACCTGTTACCTGATTTTACAGAAGTATGCCTCTGATTAAATGTATGACATCATAGGTAGCTCCTGTATGCCTGCTAGTGTATTTGGGTGTAAGAATCCAGTCAAAATGGGGTGCCAACACTTATTTTCTGTGTAAGGGGTATTTCGGCTTTGTAAACAAATATATAGTGCTGGACCATAGTAAAATGGAACTATTAGGAAAATTAAACTATACTTACCTATCCTCAGTCCCCCGCTGGTCCCCTGCAGCTACCATTCAGGTCCTGCCTGTTAAGCTAATCACTGACCAAAGACAGACATTGCTGCGGCCAGTGATTGGCCAGTGAATGGGCAGGTCCTGCTTTAAGCCCTTGTCTCAGAAGACTAAAGAAAGGAGCATCGGGGGACCGGAGAAAAAAGAACGGGAGCTGTAGCAGAACCAGCTGAGCTGCATAGGGGAGTGTCCAGCCTGATACTGTAGTGAGCAGCGATGCACATAGTATGCATCACTGCTCACGTACACTTGCTGTAGTACAATGTTATTTCACCACCACAATGGCCCTGATTTACTAAGAGTGTTGTGTAGGTTTCTTTGTGGGTTTTAATTCCCTACAATTTATTTTCCACGGTATTTACTAAGGTTTCCCTACAGTTTCCACTTTCCCTACATTTTGCCTTTTTTTACACATGTTCTGATCTGTAGGGTTATCCTCTGCTGAAATCCACCACATTTTCTGTGGAAACTTTAGTAAATATGTTGGGATTTTGTCAAAATGTAGGGAACATGCCCCTTTTCTGTGACCACGCCCTATTCCCGATGGTCACACCCCTTTTCGGGTTTTCTTAGCAAAATGGAGTGTTAGTTGGGGTTTTTTTCTTCATTTCAGGCGCAAATTCAGGTGCAGACAGAATTTCAGGCGCAAATTCAGGCGCAGACAAAATTGCAGGCACGATGCGCCCGAAACTGGCGCACGGCCCGACAAAGCATGTCGGGTTTGCAATAGTAAATGAGGGCCAATGTGTTTGCAGTCACTACCTCAGTCTAAAGAGTGGGTCACAACCTTTGATAGAGACCATAAAGGTTTGGCCTCACATAGTGGCCGCCAAATGTCCAAAACAGCCAGGAAGACTTCACAGAGTGCTTTTCATCACAGTCGTCTAATTGATTGTTAGGGGGCGCATAGTTTTGTGAGCTGATTACCTGCAGAATCGCTTGGCCATAGAGTCCAGTCACTAATGGCCTCTCGCTGGTATCACATCATCCCGGTCTCAGAGGTGTTTTTCTCTGATTACTCTGTATTTGTGAGCGCTTCCTCCCGGTGCGGAGGACTCGGCCGTTGTATTGCTTGTTACTTCACTTAACCTTTCTAATTATTGGCAGATTTGCTTTTCCCCGGATACTGTAGTTCAAGGTGCTAATGAGAGGAGCGATAATCATGTAATGAGAGCCCGGCAAAGGATCGGCATCAAATGTATCATTTACTTTATTAGTTTTTTCTCATTTTCAGTTTATTACTGTATTTGTTAGTTCTCATTACACATTAGATTTAGACTTTTCGAAATTAGTGTCATATTCTTTATATTGTCAGTCGGAAAACAACACAAAGTCTACACCTGGCAGGGTTATCATTACAAGGTGGTAGATTATAGATTTTGTCGTGTTTGTCCTTGTGAAAGTAAATCTGTTATGAATAATGGAAATCATTCTGCCTTCTCCTGTCTGCTAATTGTTTAGGGCCATGTCACCACTGATCTATTACTCTGGATCAGCTGCATTGACTGCAGTGGTGGGGGTGTGGCAATCCAGGGGGGCTTGTCTGCTGGTGCTAGTAGTGCTTCTATCAATGTCAACGGTGTTGTGGGTAATGTGGCAGTCCCAGTGTATTCTGGCCCTAGGTGTACACCTCCCACCTAGATAATTAATGACGATTATGCATACAATAGAAAAAAACTGTCACCTGATAGGATAATGACCCCAGGAACAGATAGAAAACCTCCAGATAGTCCATCAATGCCATGTCGGGAGGAGAGTTTGCTCATCATCCCTTAAATCACCAGGTTCTTAAAAGCACGGAAGAAGTTGAGACATGTCCTGCATCCTGCAGAAGCTACATGTACGGTGTCCATTTTAGGACATCGTCAGTCGTCAGCCGTAACTCCGTCCTCCATAAGATGAAACGGCGTCCCACCTCCTCCCTCGGGCCAATCTCCGTCAGGCGTCAGCGGCAACTCAATCCTTTGTCATCCTAAAGTTTCTCATCCGAAACTCCATCATCCCTCAGATGAAGAACTTTCCTGCCGTGTAGCAGAGCCGAGTCAGTGTCGGCTCTCTGCTATACGGGTTCTGCTGTACACGCTATTCAGTGTCGGCTCTGCTATAAAGACTCTGTAGCTCATGTAGTGTCTGTAGTACACGTGCAAGTTTCACAGTTTTGACTCTGCTATACATGCTGTGCAGCGTCGGGTCTGCTATGCGGCAGGAAGTTGCGTCTGAGGGAGAATCGGCATGACAGCGTTTTGGACGAGTGAGTTTCGAATGAGGGAGGAGGGAGTTGTGGCTGAAGGATGTCAGCGATTTGTGTGAGGGAGAAGATGGAACACCGTTTCACCTGACGGAGGACGGAGTGGCAGCTGACGACTGACGGCGATTGGTCCGAGGAAGGAGGCGGGACGCCGTTTCACCTGACGGAGGATGGAGTCATGGCTGACGACTGACGATGTCCTAAAATGGACACCGTATACATGGAACCTCACCTTGGTGCTGAATGGTTTAACAGTAGAGCCATGTACTCTGGCCCTAAGACATCTTATCCCCTATTCAAAGGATAGGGGATAAGATGTATGATCGCGGGGGATGTATGATCGGGAGGTTATGGCCCCGCCCCCTCGTGATGTTACGCCCCCTGCGGTGTGAGAGTATATACTGTATATAGTTATATATGTACAGCTGGTATAAGTTATATATCTCCTGTATATAGTGATATGGACCATACTGGTATAACCTGGGTGTATACTGTATATAATATATATGTACAGCTGGTATAAGTTATTTCCTGTACGTCCTTAAGGCGGCACGAATGGGTTAAATTTATTTGCTAACCCAGAAGAAGAGCTTACAACTAGCAATAGAATTAGAGATCAAATTCAAGACACCTGTTTAGCATGCATAAAGGTACCAAGGAAACAACAAACTCATGTATTCTTTTTTTCTCTCACGGAGGAAGACATGAAGAGACAAGTGGGTCTCATACCTAGGGCTTCTGGGTCCCTGAGATCTCTAATAGGTCGGCCGTATACTGGGTGCTATTCCGGTCCCTCAGCCGTTCCTTCCGCCGCACGGACCGAAGATGCGGCGGTAAAATCATGTGCTGTGACGGCGGCGGCGGCATCCCCATTCAAGATTGCCGGGTCCTGTTCCAGCCTGACACCTGTTTTTGCCCCACTACCGGCCTGCGCCCCTGTGTCCGGAATAGAGCGAGGGACTCCAAGATGGCGCCGGCTTCGGACGCTGGGGTGAGTGCGCATGCGCCGGACCTCATTTTACGGTACGGACCGGAAGTTCGTCAGTCTGCTGTTATTTAAACGCCGGCCGGGTGTGCTTGGGCTGTGCTCAGCCTAGGCAGGTGATCCCGGTCGGTGTTAAGGTAGTTTATGTCCAGGGGAATATCCTCTACTGTTAAGGCAGTTTGCTGGTCTTCACACCACGTTTTGTTAAATACGGTTCCCGTATACGGCTGGGAGGAGGGGGGCAGGGCTTAATTGCGGCGCCCGCACTCAGCCGTATTCAGCAACCGTATTTAATGCATGTCTATGAGCGGACCGGAGTGAACCGCAGCCTCCGGTCGGCTTCGTTTTCGGCTGTATGCGGTTTCCCGACCGTAGGCAAAAACGCGGTCGACAATGTTTTTGCCTGCGGTCGGGAAACCCGATACGGCCAAAAACGAAGCCGACCGGAGGCTGCGGTTCACTCCGGTCGGCTCATAGACATGCATTAAATACGGTTCCCGAATATGATTAAGCCCCGCCCCCCTCCTCCCAGCCGTATACGGGAACCGTATTTAACAAAACGTGGTGTGAACCCAGCCTTACACTGCTACTTCTTTATTTTTTGCAGATGCCTAAAGCCAGAAGGAAGTCTCGCCACAATATCTATGTGCAGTGTAAGCAGCCACTCCCGGAAGTCTGGGAAAATGATATTTGTAATGCCTGTCAAGTCCCTTCTAATCTGCAACCCAGTGAATTCCTAGAATGGTTTAAAGGGGAAATGTCCAGCACATTTAAAGAATTAAAAGAGTCTCTTGTTCCTAAAAAGAAAAAACGTGAAAAAAACCGCCCCTCTCCAGTTTCTTCAGATACTTCTTCTATATCTGGCTCTGATTCCTCTGATTCTTTTTTTTTTTTTTCAATTCTTTATTTTCGAGTATTACAATACAACAGACCATACAAATGCAATATGAAATACATTACATAATGCTGATCAAGAAGAAAGAAAAGGAGAGAAAAGCAGGATAAAGGGGTTGTGTGGGCTAGGCCCCAGGCAACAATTAAAAAGACCATTATGTTCCTGTGTTGATGTATCATTATAGAATCAATAAGATAAATCTATCAAGAGAAGTATTGGCCAACATCCACTCAGGACATACAGAAAACATAAGGACAGACATGTCTATAGGCATCTAATAAGTTTGAAGTATTGTCACCTAGGAGCCCAGTTAATTAGGTTGAACTGTAATATAAGTATGGTACTGAACACGATAGGACCAATGAACATGGGTACAATGTGTCAGAGTACTGATAAAGAGGAAAGAAAGAGGAGAAATGAAAAGGCTTAGGAATACTCCAAGGTGGGAGGCAGTAGAAAGAGAAAATAGAGAGAAAGAGAGACAAGTGGAGGATAAAGAATAGATACAAGGTTTTTGGACGTGGGTGGGGAGGTGAGGAAGGGGGGGGGGGAAGAGTGGGTTGGGAAAGAGGGGGGGGTGGGAGTTGTCTATGTGGTCATTTGCTGGGACCCAGTTGCGAGAGATCAGTATTAGCATCACGAAAGCCCAGCCAAGGAGCCCATATACTCCAGAATCTGTCATGTGATCGATCACTCCAACTGGAGAGCTCCTCCATTCTACACAACTGGGAAACCTTAGAGATCCACTGTGGAACTGTAGGAGGCGTTTCATCTAACCAATGTAGTGGGACTAATGCCTTGGCTGCAGTTAGCAAATGTGCAATCAAAGATCTCTTCGACAAGGGGCAATCCCTAGACGATAAGCCCAAAAGAACCGCCTCAGGTGAGAGAGGGACATGCCTTCCTACTACTTTGTCTATGATGAGATTTACCTCATTCCAGTAAGACGTTATCTTGGGACACGACCACCAGATGTGAGACAAAGAGCCCACGCCCCCATGGCATCTCCAGCATGTAGGGGAAGCACTCAGACCCCAATGGTGTAACAACTCAGGCGTCCTATACCATCTGGCTACTAGTTTAAAATGACCTTCTTGTAGCTTGACGCACCTAGAGAAGCCATGGGAGCCTGTTAGAATGGATTTCCTCTCTTGGTCCGTGAACTTGCGTCCCAACTCCTCCTCCCAGGATCCCAAGTACAACGGGTCAGGAGTTTGCCTCTCATCTCTCAAGCATGCGTTAAATGTGGAAAATTTTGGCTTGCAATTCGGTGAAAGTTGCATCAACTTATCTATCCAGGTCGGGTTTTCACCAATGACATACACCTTTAGGAATTCAACACACGTCTCTCTAAGCATATGAAGATGTAGAAAGTTAGTTTTAAGGTGTGGAACTATCGTGGATAGTGTCTCAACTGTGGGTGGTTGGTTTCTGGCACAAAGGGTTTTGACAGGGACATGTTGAAAGTGGGACCACAAGTCGTCTGCCTCTTGTGTGTCAGGGTGAGCTGCATAAGGAATCAGGGAACTTGGAAAGCATGGAGAAATCGGTATCTTTCCGTGGTTTCCTTGTGTTGTGCCTTTATCATAAGCCCTTTTAATAGTGAGTGTACCTTTCAACAGTGGGTTATTAACATGTGAGAGGGAACGACGTGTAGGCAGCCAGACATGACGATCCATCCCATACCCCCTGGAAGCCATTTGGGAGCATTCAAGTTCCGAGCTTCCCAGCAAGCTAGTTCTAGTAGAAATCTCAACCCATCTGTGAATATGGTTAGCTGTATAAAGCATAGTAATGTCTGGCATACCTATGCCACCGCTCCTCTTAGATCTAGTGAGAAGGGAATGTGCTAAACGTGGGCGCTTCCCTGACCAAAGGAAAGCTCCAAAGAGCCGTTTCCACTGCATGAGATACCATTTAGGTAGTTCTATGGGTACCATGCGTAGTAAGTAGAGTATGGACGGTACAATGTATGTCTGTAGGAGGTTGCGTCGCCCCACCCATGAAAGAAAGGGTAACTTATAGGAGTCAATCTTATTCTTCATTTTAGTCAGTAAGGGTATATAGTTAAGGTCAAACAAGTTGCTCAGCGACGAGGGAAGTGCTATGCCAAGGTATGTGATGTGTTTAGATGGCCATCTGTAGGACGAGGAAGATTGTAAACTCGAGGCTACATGAGGGGGTATCGTGACGTTCAGTATCTCCGACTTACTATAATTTACTTTGAAATTGGATAGGGTACCATACTCTTCAATAACGCCTTGAACACGAGGCAGAGCTTCAATAGGATTAGTGATCATTATGAGTAGATCATCAGCGAATGCTGCCGTAAGATGAGTCCTATCCCCTATTTGCAATCCCCTAATCGCCTCATCCTGCCTCAAGGCCTGGAGAAGAGTCTCCATCACGAGGACATACAGTGACGGCGATAGGGGGCACCCTTGTCGCGTCCCATTACATATGGGGAAAGACTCAGAAAGAGTGCCATTGACCCTAACCCGAGCGCTGGGTTCACTATATAAGGACATGATAGCTCGGATGAAGCGATCAGGGATGCGATATTTAGCTAACACCTTGGTCATGTAGTCCCACGCTACCCTATCGAACGCCTTCTCAGCATCTGTGCTGAGAAGGAGTAGGGGGATCTTTTTTTGTGTGGCATAGTGGATAGTGTGCATGACTCGTAATGCGTTATGTTTCCCCTCCCTGCCCCTCACAAAACCAGTCTGGTCCACATGAATAAGGCCAGGGAGAAGGGGGCGAAGTCTCATGGACAGCAGCTTAGCCCAGATCTTTAGGTCCATATTCAAGAGTGAAATGGGCCTATAACTCGTGCACAATAGGGGATCCTTACCTTCTTTTGGTAGAATAGTGATGTGTGCCTCTAGAGATTGGTGTGGCAAATGGGTGCCGCCAAGTAACGCGTTGCACCACTGAGTGAGCCGAGGCAGCAAAACTGCGCCCAACTTTTTATAGTATTGTAAGCTCAAGCCATCCGGTCCTGGGCTCTTCCCTATGGGGAAGGACTTTATTACTGCCTCAACTTCCTCAGCAGTGCAAGGCTTCAGCAATGTCTCCCCTTCTAGTGTGGTGAGAGTGGGTAAATTCAATCGATCCAAGAAAGTTTGGATTGCCTGTGTGCGTGGCGATGGTGTGGGGTTATTTGGGTGTATGTTATAAAGAGAATAGTAGAAGTCCCGGAATGCCGTTGCCATAGGGCCAGTATCCACGTGTTGGGTACCATCCGGCTCCACAATCCTATCAATGTGTGTTTTCTCTCTACGTTTTTTGATCATGGCCGACATGAGTCGTCCTCCTTTATTCCCATGTGAAAAGAGTTTTTGTTGAAAACGTATGACCTGGTCGCCATGCTGTTTTGACAATATGTCTTTTAGTTGTTCCCTAAGGGAGGTCAAAGTCGTGTAGTTTCCGTCAACATCGGAATTCCCAGTTAACTGAGAGGAAGACTTTTCCATGTCAGTAATGTCCGCCAGTAATTGAGTGATTCGCGCCGACCGTTCTCTCTTTACTTTGGAGCCCAGCGATATGAGGAGACCCCTCACATAGGCCTTATGGGCTTCCCAAGTGATTGTAGGGGAGACATCTTGTGTGGTATTTATGTCAAAGTATTCAGTTATCTGAGACGAGAGCTTAGCAAGTTCTATGTTGTCAGATAGCAACGACTCATTCAATCGCCATGTCCTGGTCCTATTGGGTATGTGCGGTAGGGCGAGATTTGCTTGTACTGGAGCATGGTCAGATAATGTCCGCGATCCTATGTCGGACGATTGGATCGTGGTAAGTAGGCTATGATGACAGAAGATGTAGTCCAGTCGGTGAGAGGTCTTGTGGGGCGCAGAGTAGAATGAGTATGTCCGTTCCGTCGGGTGCATCGCTCGCCACACATCAGTCAGTTCCATGTCATGTAGTCGGTTGCGAAGTGTGCGGATAGCAAGGCTTGAGGTGTAAGTGTTAGTAGACGAGGTGTCGAGAGATGGATCTAGTGGGAGGTTTAAGTCTGCACCAAGTATTATGGGGCCTTCAGCAAATGACCTCAACTTATCAAGGGTTTTTAACAACCAGGGGACCTGTTTTTTGTTAGGGGTGTACAATGAGGCTAAGGTGTATGTCATGGATCCAACCTTACCTTTAACAAATAGAGACCTGCCATCTCCTCCGTCATGGACAGCGATTAAAGTGAATGGGACATCCTTCTGTATTGCGATAGTGACCCCACGGGAGGAGGAGTTGGAGCTGCAACTGTGGAACCAATGCAAGAAGTTATTAGTGGGTAGTCTAGGGACCCTTCCCTGTTTGAAATGAGTCTCCTGTAAAAAAAGGAAGTCAACCTTTTCTCTAGCTAGCAACGTGAAGATGCTATGTCTCTTGCATGGTGAGTTGAACCCTTTCAAGTTATACGTGAGGAATTTTAATGTGTTCATTGGAGAAGAAATCTACAGTTTCCTCAGGTGGTTAGGGTATCTATCGACCCAGGGAGGATGTTGGGTATGTGGGTAGGGAAGTGGGAGTAGGGTAGGACGTTGAGGATAGGACTGGGTGGGTGTGAGTAAGAGAGTGGAGAATGAGGAAAGGAGGAAAGAGAAAAGTAAGGACAGAGGAAAAATACAGTAAGACAAGCGGTCCTTTCTAAAGAGGTGGGACCGTGATAGTGATAAAATTAGAACTGAACAATGAATTATCAGCCAAGGCCAAAAATTCAATTGGGTGGGAGACGGAGGGGTTCCTGAACCGACAGCCGGTCCTAGGCCGACCATGAATCTTTCTGCTTACATATAAACTTAATAAAACAACGGCATACGATGAAAAGTATCAAATAAACATCTGCCTACAACTAATGCTGGGCTACTGTAACTCCGTGGGAACCATCGCTAGGAGTAGCCCCTGAGGTGCGTGCAGTGACCATGCAGTGGCCTATGGTCACCGGGGGGGGGGGGGGTGGGGGGGGGGGGGTAGTGGGGGAGGGGGGGGGGACGAGTAATGGAGAGGAGTGGGGGAAAGGTTGGTGGGGGAGGGAAGGAGGTGAAAATAGGGGAGGGGGGGGGGGGGATGGAGGGGGGGGGGGGTGACGGGGGTGGAGAACAGGGGAGGAGAGGGGGGGGGGGGGAGGGGGTAGGGCCGCCAGGCTCGCAAGTGGTCAGTTATACATAATATAGAGAAAGCAATAAACATTTAGCATAGCAATATAAAACATTCACAATGTGGACTTCCTCAGGGAGTCTCCCACAGTAACTTTAGTCAGGTATGAGGGACCTCCGCATATTGATCACATTGATCACAGGATGAACAGGGACATTTCCCCATCGGGTCTTGGACTAATAAGCAGTTGACTAGTGCCATAAATCCGCTATAGGAAGCTTGAGCAGTCCTGTGGGTACTGATAGATGGTAGCATTTATGTGAGTCAGCGAAAGTCCACATCGCGATGGTAGGCAACATAATAAAAATGACTTATGGGAGTCCAGGAACATCTAAGCTGGCATGAGATCTCAACCCCTGCAGTCCATCCCAAACCCCCCTGCCCCTCCGAGATGGTGCCGCCCCGGTACACCACAGCAGCCACATCATTCCAGTAAAGCCACTTTAGCCAGATGGGTAAAAAAAAGGGATATACCTACTAACCGTAAAAGTCCGGTATGTATCTTGAGAAAGTAGGGAACTACTGATCAGTCCACCGGAGAACGGTACCTTAATGCAGGGAGTTGTAAAACTAGAGCAAATGTACCCATCTGTGGTCTTCAGGTAGAGGAGCAGTCAGATCTCTGGTGAGCCTTTTGTTGCTTCTTCTGCTTGGGAGATTTGAAGCGTTCCACTTTCGACCACTGCGACATCTTGGGTAAGGCAGGTAGTGTGTGGCTGTGCTGTACCGGTAGCCACGACGGGACCTCAATCTTTTCAATTCCCAAGAAAGGCCATAGCTTCTCCAGCTCATCAGGATCGCGTATAGCGAGACGTCTTCCATCCTTCAGCACCGAGAGGCCAAAAGGATACAGCCAGGTATAGGGTGCATTGATCTCCCTGAGACGTTGAAGCAGGGGATTCAGTAGTCGGCGTTTAGCCAGTGTAGATGGTGCAATGTCCTGAAATAATTTCACCGCCACACCCTCGTGGAGTACGGAGTCGGCCTCTCTGTTTGCTTTCAGGATCGCAGCCGTATCCAGGTAGCTAAGAAGGCCGCATATGATATCTCTGGGTGGTTCGGACGGTTTCGGTTTAGGCCTCAGCGCTCTATGTACTCTCTCTATGATCACCTCTTCGGCCCTCTCGCTCCCCAGCAAGGATGCGAAAATCTGGCGGGTCACTGCCGGTAGGGAGTCCGCCGCGAACGTCTCCGGAACCCCTTTTATTCTGATATTCCGGCGCCTGCTGCGGTTCTCCTGATCTTCAAGGAGCAAGAGTGCCCTATTAAGCTGGGTTTCCTGTGCCCTTAGGTGGTGAGAAGCAGAGTCACAGAAAGAGACAGTGTCGGTGAGTGCATTTTCTAGGTGTTCGGTGCGATAGCCCACCTGTTTCACATCTGTCTTGATCTCCACGAGTTCCTGTAGTAGCGGCGCCATTGCTGTTTGTATTGCTTTAGTCACTGCTTGTTGCACCGTCTTCCTTATGAGGGCCTTAGTGACCGACAGTCGCGTGTCTTCTCCACCAGAGTCGTTGAAGGTCCCTGGGAGGCTTTCCCTATCGGACCCGTCCTCTTTCTCAGCATCGCTAACAAGTGCGGCGGTCGGCGCCATCTTGTAGGGCCTTGCTGGGCTCTGCTCCGGTTTTCTTTTCAGAAATGCGGCCATGTCCGATTGATTATTTCGGGTCTTGGTCGGTCCAGGAGTGGTACCGGACTTTGTGTCATCATGTTTGCCCATTTTGGCAGGTATTTGTGAGCCGTGTAGGTCAGCTTAGGACTTAGGCTGTGGAGAGCAGCGCGTTCATGCGGCCATCCAGCTCAGCGGTCAGGCTCCGCCCCCTGATTCCTCTGATTCTGAGGTTATATTTGAGGATATGGATAATGACCTTTATCTCCTGCCTAAAGAAAATATCCAAAGCTTTTAGTAGCAGTTAAAGACACGGTTGAGTCTGAAAAAGATGTGGGGCATAAACCTAAAAAAGACCAACTTCATTATTTTCCTCAAGTATCTGGGAAAGTGATTCCTTCTCATCCAATACTGTCCGATCGGTTCAAAAAGGATTGGTCTAAGCCTGAGAAAAAAACTGACACAGGAGCAAGATTTAAAACCACATACTGGTTGGATCCTAAAGGGTCCGCCGAGTGGGAGGAGCCGCCTAAGCTGGATTTAGCTGCTGCTAGAATGGCCAAAAAATCTCTATTCCCTTCTGAAGAGTCTACTAAGCTTTCTGATCCAATTGATAGAAAAGCAGACAGCTTAGCTAAGAAGAATTACTTATCAGCAGCCTCTACTTCTAAAATTGCAGCCTCTACCGTTCCAGTAGCTAGAGCGCTTAGAATTTGGCTCAGTCAGCTATCCCAAGATATTGATGATGGCGTCTTTAGAGACCGTCTTCTCAAGGGTGTAGAAATGATGAAGCTGGCGGCGGAGTTATTATGTGATGCTCCGATTGATGTTATGAAGTTTTCCTCTAGATCCTTGGCTCTCTCTAACGCCACCAGAAGGGCTTTATGGATAAAGCAGTGGAAGGGAGATATATCCTCAAAATTCAGCTTTGTAAGCCTTCCCTTCCAACCCTCCTCTCTTTTTGGGCCGAATCTTATGGAAATTCTAAAATCCTATAATGAGGAGAAAGATATTGCCTTTCAAGTAGAGAAGAAGAAATCTTCCAGAGCTTTCTATGGCAGATCCGGAGGATCATCTAGAGGAAATTATTCCTTTCGTCAAGGCCGGAGATTTGATTCCAAGAAAAAGTCAGAATCTGCCACCGCTAGTAAAAAACCCTTTGCCAAGTAAAAAGATTCTTGACGCCAGCAGTCTCATTCCAGTAGGGGGCAGGTTAAGGTTTTTTTCACAGATATGGCAAAAGACCTCATCAGATCTGTGGGTCTCAGATATCATCAAAAGAGGTTACTCTCTGGAGTTCAAATCCTTCCCGCCAGAAAGATTTATTCTCAACAAAGCCACACCTGTGGTAAAAGACCTTGTAGAGCAGTTCATCCAGAAACATGCACTAGAGAAGTCCCACATCAAGAGAGATTCAAGGGACTGTACTCTCCCATTTTTGCAGTCCTCAGGGGACTAGAGACTGGTGGTGGACTTATCCTTTCTGAACAGTTTTTTCCTCAAACACAAATTCAGGATGGAATCTATTCGCTCAGCAGTGATGAATCTAGAAGTAGGAGACTACTTAGCTACCATAGACCTTCAAGACGCTTATCTTCACGTCCCAATCCTTCAGTCTCACAGAAAATATCTACGAGTGGCCATTCTAGTTCATCACAAGATTCTGCATTACCAATTCACATGTCTACCATTTGGCATCACATCAGCTCCCCGAGTATTTACCAAGATTGTAGTAGTTCTCACTGCAGCCCTTTGCCTCCAAGGAATCTCAGTCACACCATACTTGGACGATTGGCTAATAAGGGCCCCGAGTCAAGACTTGTTGATTCTTCATTTGAACACTACTCTTCAGTTTCTCAAAACCCACAGGTTTTTAGTAAACATCAATAAATCCTGCCTAACCCCCTCCACTGTAATATCTTACCTAGGGTTCTCCATAGACACACTCCAGATGAAGCTCTTCCTATCACACCAGAGAATGGTCAATCTCCAGTTGGGGGTCAGAAATCTTCTTGCATCAGACTCATGTTCAGTGAGGGAAGCAATGAAGATATTAGGGATGCTAACCTCCTCCCTAGAAGCTGTGCCTTGGGCTCAAGCCCATTTCACAATGCTACAAGATCACATTCTCAGCAGGTGGAACCGGTCCTTACATTCTCTGGATCACCTCATCAGAATTCCCGTTTCCTTGAAGAAGGATCTGAGGTGGTGGCTGCATCCAAATCGATTCTCTCAGGGCAGATCTCTTCGGAATCAGATTTCCGGTGATCCTCATGACAGATGCCTCAGGTTTAGCTTGGGGTGCCCATGTCGGGGACCGGTGGGTCCAGAAGCCTTGGTCCCAAATGGAACTGAAGATGTCGTCCAACCTGAAGGAATTGACTGCTGTCCGGAAAGCCCTCTTCCACTTCAAACCCTGGATTTTTCAGAAAGCAGTCCAGATTCAATCAGACAATCTCCCCTCTGTGTTCTATCTGAACAAGCAGGGGGGGACAAGATGTAATCCTATGCAAAAAGAATGTGCTCGGATAATGGCCTGGACAGAATCAAACCTTCTTTCAATCCCAGAAGTCCACATCAGAGGTTCAGAGAATACCAGAGCGGATTGGTTGAGTCGGAACCATGTGATTCCAGGCGAATGGAAACTGAATCCAACTATCTTCAAAATGTTGACATGGAAGTGGGGCCTTCCAACTTTGGATGCGATGGCCAATCATCTGAACAAGAAGCTCCTGAAATTTTGCTCTCTCTCGAGAATAGGAGGTCCAGTAGCAGTGGATGGTCTAACGATCAGGTGGACAGGGATTTTTCTTTACATCTTTCCGCCGATTAATCCGCGACGAGATAGTGAAGGCCGTTGTGATCCTGCCCTTTTGGCCCAGAAGGGCTTGGTTTCCGCTCGCATTATCTCTTTCGAAGGAAATGTTTTGGAGACTACCAACTCAAAAAGATCTACTCCTCCAGTCGGGAATGTATCACCCAGATCTTCAGAGGCTTCAACTTACGGCTTGGTTCATGAACATCGACGTCTGACGGATCAAGGGTTCTCTCAGAGGGTAATCTCTACTCTGATGGCATCTAGAAAACCAGCTACTTTGAAAATATACAACAGAGTTTGGTCATTATACAATGCCTGGTGCCTCAAGAACAACTGTGTTCCGGATGTTATTACATCTATTCTTCAGTTTCTACAGGATGGCTTTGAAAAAGGCCTCAAGCCTAACACCTTGAAGGTCCAGTTTACAGCTATTAACTCCAACTTGAATGGTTTGTTCTCCAGAAATACTCTAATTTCAAGATTCTTCAAGGCTGTTAACAAGCTCCGCCCATCTTTTCATAACCCTATTCCCGCATGGGATTTGCCTTTGGTTCTCAGAAAATTATGTGAACACCCATTTGAGCCACTGGAAGATTCTGCTTGGAAGTGGCTTTCTTTCAAATGCCTTTTCTTAGTTGCTATCACATCAGCCAGAAGCTTATCTGAGCTTCAAGCCTTATCATCCAGGGAACCTTATCTCAGAATATTGCCTGAATCCGTTGTCCTCAGAACCATGCCAGGGTTCCTTCCCAAAGTACTTTTTACAATGCTTGCATGTCCCATTCGTGCCGCCTTAAGGACGTACAGGAAGCAGAAAATGTATTTCCTACCTGAAATTGTCTTTTCCTGAAGTCCGTAGGCGGCACAATTATACCCCCCACAATTATACCATTAAAATATATTGCTGCATACTATACATGAGTTTGGTGTTTCCTTGGTACCTTTATGCATGTTAAACAGGTGTCTTGAATTTGATTAACTTGTCTCTAATTCTATTGCTAGTTGTAAGCTCTTCTTCCGGGTTAGCAAATAAATGTAACCCATTCGTGCCGCCTACGGACTTCAGGAAAATAAAATTTCAGGTAGGAAATACATTTTCTGCATATCTCCTGTATATAGTGATATGGACCAAGCTGGTATAACCTGGGTATATATAGTATATCATTATATATGTACAGCTGGTATAAGTTATATATCTCCTGTATATAGTGATATGGACCATGCTGGTATAACCTGGGTATATACTGTATATAATATATATATATATATATATATATATATATATATATACATATATATATTATATACAGTATATACCCAGGTTGTACCAGCATGGTCCATATCACTATATACAGGAGATATCTAACTTATACCAGCTGTACATATACATATATATATATATATATATATATATATATATATATCTGGTATAAGTTAGATATCTCCTGTATATAGTGATATGGACCATGCTGGTATAACCTGGGTATATATAGTATATAATTATATATGTACAGCTGGTATAAGTTATATATCTCCTGTATATAGTGATATGGACCATGCTGGTATAACCTGGGTATATACTGTGTATATATATATATATATATATATATATATATATATATATATATATCTCAATCTATATATATTATATACAGTATATACAGTATATACCCAGGTTATACCAGCATGGTCCATATCACTATATACAGGAGATATATAACTTATACCAGCTGTACATATATATTATATACAGTATATGCCCAGGTTATACCAGCATGGTCCATATCACTATATACAGGAGATATCTAACTTATACCAGCTGTACATATATATATATATATATATATATATATATATATATATATATATATATATATATGTACAGCTGGTATAAGTTAGATATCTCCTGTATATAGTGATATGGACCATGCTGGTATAACCCGGGAATATATAGTATATAATTATATATGTACAGCTGGTATAAGTTATATATCTCCTGTATATAGTGATATAGACCATGCTGGTATAACCTGGGCATATACTGTATATAATATATATGTACAGCTGGTATAAGTTATATATCTCCTGTATATAGTGATATGGATCATGCTGGTATAACCTGGGCATATACTGTATATAATATATATGTACAGCTGGTATAAGTTATATATCTCCTGTATATAGTGATATGGACCATGCTGGTATAACCTGGGTATATACTGTATATAATATATATACACAGCTGGTATAAGTTATATATCTCCTGTATATAGTGATATGGACTTTGACAGGGTAATGCATATTTGTGTATCCATTGGGTGATGTTTGATACCGTTTTGTTCACAGTTCCGGTAGGAAGAGCCGCTCTGAAGCACACACTGCTGTCTTATTCTGGGCAGTACTGTGAACTCTAAGATATTGGGAATATTTTTGAGCACACTTGGTGATAAATACCTTTCAGAGAGCAATGTATTCCGTGTATAGCCGGTGCAGTAATAGGTAATGACAGGCAGGTTGTTTCCTATTGCTATTGATCCCGCACGCGCTCACAGAATTAACCAATGTTTGGTCACCAAGTATAGAAATGGAATTAATCCAGATATTAATTATTAAGCGATGACAGACGTAAATGTCAGTGCTGCCGAGAACATCCTCATAGCTCTGCAATATACATGAAGATCGGCGGCGAATATATTGTAAGACAGAATCATCAAAGGCCTCCGCTGCTGTCACACTACAAAAGGGGGAGATCAGAGACGTTTTCACGCGGATAAAATCCAATTATGACTTTAAAGGACGGAATTTACAGTGCTTTGCTCCTAGCAGGGGTTATGTAAAGCTTACCATGCTAAGCTCCTTAGTGACGCCACGGAGCGCTAACGTTCCCTGACCTCTTTTGTCTTTCAAAATGGTAGAAGACATCTTACAGAAATCATATCATCTTCAAGGCTGACAAAAAAAATGGAGTCTTACTGTACAAATTAGTGATGGAGATGGCGGTGGGGACTTAAAGGGGTATTCCGGTGCTCTGAACATTTTGTTTAGAGCACTTAGAGTCGGAGGCCGTGGTCGTGATGTCACGTCCACGCCCCCTCGTGATGCCATGCCACGCCCCCTCCATGCATGTCTATGGGAGGGGGCGTGTCAGCAGACACGCCCCCTCCCATAGACATGAATGGAGGGGGCGTGGTGTGATGACATCACGACCACTCTCGCAGGAACCACAGCAGCACCCCCATGATCAGACATCTTCTTCCCTATCCTTTGAATAGGGGATAAGATGTCTAGCAGCGGAGTACCCCTTTGAAGTAAAATCAGACGCATTAAATAGGTACTCCGGTGCAAAACTTTTTTTTTTTTAATCAACTGGTGCCAGAAAGTTAAACAGTTTTGTAAATTACTTCTATTAAAAAATCTTAATCCTTCCAGTACTTATTAGCTGCTTAATACTGCAGCGGAAATTATTTTCTTTTTGCAACACAGTGCTCTCTGCTCACATCTTTGTCCATTTTAGGAACTGTCCAGAGAAGCATATGTTATAGAGATTTTCTCCTACTATGGACAGTTCCTAAAATGGACAGAGATGTCAGCAGAGAGCACTGTGCTCGTGATGTCAGCAGACAGCTCTGTGTTTCAAACGGAAAAGAATTTCCACTGTAGTATTCAGCAGCTAATAAGTACAGGAAGGATTAAGATTTTTAATAGAAGTAATTTACAAATCTGTTTAACTTTCTGGCACCAGTTGATTTAAAAAAAAAAGTTTTTCACTGAAGTACCCCTTTAAATGGGTACTCCGGTGGAAAACTTTTTTTTTTTTTTTTTTTTATTAACTGGTACCAGAAAGTTAAACAGTTTGTAAATTACTTCTATTAAAAAAATCTTAATCCTTCCAGTACTTATTAGCTGCTGAATACTACAGAGGAAATTCTTTACTTTTTGGAACACAGTGCTCTCTGCTGACATCACGAGCACAGTGCTCTCTGCTGACATCTCTGTTCATTTTAGGAACTGTCCAGAGCAGAGTATGTTTGCTATGTGGATTTTCTCCTACTCTGGACAGTTCCTAAAATGGACAGAGATGTCAGCAGAGAGCACCGTGCTCGTGATGTCAGCAGAGAGCTCTGTGTTCCAAAAAGAAAATAATTTCCTCTGTAGTATTCAGCAGCTAATAAGTACTGGAAGGATTAAGATTTTTTTAATAGAAGTTATTTATAAACCTGTTTAACTTTCTGGCACAGGTTGATAAAAAAAAAAATGTTTTCCACCGGAGGTTCCTTCAAGGATTTAGAGCTTTTTCTTACATACTCAATAAATCTTGAATGCTCTATTTCTTTAGTGCTGATAGCCATTCCCTCATAGACACTTGCCTGCCTATTGCACTATTAGGTGGAGCTATGTATACAGCAAAAAATAAATAAAAATAAATATATATATATATATATATACACACACAAAGAGTGAGAGAGAGCATTTTTCTTATTAACATTTTTCGCATAGGCTCTAATGGTCTATTTCTTACTACAGAGTTCTGTTCCACTTCTCCCCGTGACAGACTAGTTAAAAGCTTGCCTGCCGATATATACCATATTAGGTGGAGCTCAGTATGCAATGGCATTTATTATTTAGAGCTTTTTTCATAAACTTATTAAGGCTTCTCTCACACTGCCATTGTTCCTCGTCAAGAACGGCCATCAAAGTCACTTTTTTTTTCGGACTTTAACGGTCGTTCTCTTAACGGGGAGCAACGGGTCCTGACTGCTCCCATTTACTATTATGGGGGCCACCGGGACCCGTTATGAATAGCGGAAGAAAAATGCGGCACATGCTGTAATTTTTCTACCGCTATTCTGCAGCGGCCGTCACACTGCCGGGCACCAACGTCAGTGTGAAAGGGGCCTAATGCTCCAACGATCTGTTTTACAGACACTTTCCTGCCTGTTTGCACCATTAGGTGAAGCTCTGAATACAGCAGTATAAATGGTTTAGAGCATTTTCTAAATTTACCTTATTAGGCTCTAATGGCCTATTTATTTAGTAGAGTTCTGTTCTTCTGTTTCTCTAGAGACACTAGACCTTGCCTGCCTGTTTTCACCACTAGGTGGATCTCGGTATACAGCAGCATACATTATTTTGGGCTTTTAAGAAAGGCTCTAAAGCTGTGTTTCATAGACACTTACCTGCCTGTTTGTACCATTAGGTAGATCTCTGTATCCAGCAGCATAAATTATATAAAGCCTTTAGCTGTCCGGGCATACTGAGAGTTGGATACAGCTGGACGCACCATGGTTGGGAAACACTGGCCTAGAAAGTGCAAAAGAGTAAGAAGAAATGTATGGCTAGTTATAGATGTGACCACCAGAGGGCAGTTTCCTCTGACATTAATACAATCATATTCTTCTCAAGAGAACTTTCTCCATTCATTGATACCTCTTAACTGAAAGGCATTCAAAGAGTATTCCATCTATAAACATCAGTCCCTATAGTGTCCTGAAAACCTCAGTATGCAGAAATATACTCTTCATAACTCGCACCTCCATTCAAAAATGAAGATTTTGCATTGCTCCAGAATCCACATTTCCAAATGTCCTGTGACTTTTCCTCCAGATTTGTGCATGTCGGTTCCCTGAAGACCAAGGAGTGTGTCCCAGAGATTGTCCAAACTAGATCCTTGCGCAGCAATGCATTTTTGTGTGTTCAATCCTGCCCGCTCCCGCAACATGTGTGTCCAATGCTGCCCGCTACCGCGAAATGTGAGTCCAATCCCGCCTGCTCCCGAAACATGTGTGTCGCATCCTGCCCGCTCCCACTAAAATGCCCCCTAATCCCCCTGTGCCATTTTAATCCCCCACCCTGTGCATTTTAGCTTTCCCTGAGCCATTTTAATTCCCACCACCCCTCCACCCCCATGTCATTTTAATACCCCAACCCACCACACCCCCTGTATCATTTTAATACCCCTCTGTGTGACTTTAATTCCCCCATGACATTTTAACCCCCCCCCCCATCACCCCCACCCCCATACCATTTTAATTCCCTTCCTCCCCTCTTACTCTTCCCTCCGATCCCCTTGCTGTTCCTTACCTGTCCTGTGTCCTGCGCTGCACTGACAAATGACGCTCCTGACATAACACCGTGGAGCAGGGGGGACGTCATTCGTTAGTGCAGCGCAGAGCACAGCATGGTCCAGCCTTCGGGAGCCCACCGGAGGACACAGGACAGGTAAGGAACAGCAAGGGGGTCAGAGGGAGGGGGAGGAGGCACCAAATTTTGCAGAAACTGGGTGTGCATGATTTGCGGGACCCGCAGGCATAGTTCCTGACCGCCCGCTCCCCCCGCAGAAACCACATCCTCGCCTGCACCTGCATATTTTACATTGAATTCAAGCAGAGAAAACAGACGTGGTCGCACATCTACATTTTGTATTTTGATCTACTTGCTTCTCAGCATAAATTCAAAAACTAACAGGCTGTTAGTATACATTTTAGGTACAAGCCCACTCACTCATTAAGAGTGGGTCCCTAAGGTCCCTAGCATAAAATGGCGTAGCACTGGGCGGCGACCACCACCGCCGCGACACCAGTGCCCACAGGGGTAACGACCCACTGACAGAGCGGCTCCAATGCCCCTCAAACCAGTCTCCGGGCCGCACCCACCCCCCCCCCACCCCAGACACGGCCCCACGGCTGCAATGGACGCCGCACAGCACCACACCAGTGTGAACAAGGTGTAAAAGCTCACTTACCATGTGCTCCCAGTCAGACTGTATAACAACCTGTTAGTTTTTGAATTTATGCTGAGAAGCAAGTAGATCAAATTACAATATGTAGATGTGCAACCATGTCTGTATCTTCTACTTGAATTCGCTTTGTTTTCTATCCCCTCAGTTTTTTTGTTGATTTTACTTGGCCTGCACTTTGCCCCACCCCCTCAGCCCAACCCTATATTAAGTAGCAGGTAGCTACACAGGGCCCTTTCATTTCTGGCAGCCTCCCAGTCTGACTAGGAGAGCATGGTAAGTGAGCTTTTACACCTTGTTCACACTGGTGTGGTGCTGTGCGGCGTCCGTTGCTGCCGTGCCGTGCGGGGAGGTGACCCCATAGACTGGTTTGAGTGGCATTGGGGCCGCTCTGCCAGTGGGTCGTTCCCCCCTGTGGGCACTGGTGTCGTGGCGGTGGTGGTCGCCGCCCAGTGCTGCGCCATTTTATGCTAAGGACATTAGGGACCCACTCTAAATTGGTGGCCTTGACGTGGCGAGTGGGCTTGTACTTTTTTATCAAAAATGTATACTAACAACCTGTTAGTTTTTTAATTTCTGCTGAGAAGCAATTAGATCAAAATACAAATTGTGGATGTGCGGCCCTGTCTGTTTTCTCTATTTGAATTCATATTTTACATTGGGGAACCACAGGATGCCAATGCAGCGCTCTAGTCCGAATCCCTGGCTGAATGGTCATCCTTTATAGTACTTAGTGTAAGGTATCCATAGCCCCCCGAAACTGTTGCCCTCCAGATGTGCAAAACTACAACTCCTAGCATGCCTGGACAGCCGTTGGCTGTCCGGGCACGCTGGGAGTTGTAGTTCTAATAACCCCAAAGATAAGAACATCATATGGAAATGTACAAGTACATATATAACAGTATGTAAACAATGTAAAGAGTCACCACAGAGAAAGAAGAGGAATCACATAGTGACCATGTGACCTACCTGAAACCACACCTTCAGGTATCCCAACATACATTTCACTAAAGGGCTTCATCAGGGTGCATTGTAAATCTGCAACATCTGGAAGCCCACAGTTTTGGGACCACTGCTGAATTTATGGCAGTTGTTGTCAGTTTTATTTCCCACTTTGCAGCAGGCAGATGAAGGATTTACACAATGTTCTCCTGACGGCGAGACTTCATTTCCTAGTTCATCTCTATCAGGAAATGTAATCCACCGGCCGCAGACGACTCTCCCTCTGCTCCTCCTGTTTTACATTTCCTTCTTGTTATTTATATTGATTTTAGGATTTCACCAAAGTTCAATATTTTCTGAAGGACACGGATCCTAATCTTTCCCAGCACACGTCTGGGACAGCTCCTGGTAATAATAGGAGATTATTGCCGCGTCCTGTAAAGCCCTCGGTCAGGCTCATACATTTTATGAGGTTCTTATGCCTTCCAGATGAATGTATAGAAGCTTGTGGACTTTCACTGTGTATATCTATATGTACAGTGCCTTGCAAAAGTATTCACCCCCCCCCCCCCCCCTTGGACTTTTTGCTAATGTTACAAACTTTTTTTTAGCAAAAACTTTTTATACGTTGTACATCTTGATATTAACCCCTTAAGGACCAGGCCATTTTACACCTTAGGACCAGAGCGTTTTTTGAACATCTGACCACTGTCACTTTAAGCATTAATAACTCTAAGACGCTTTTACCTATCATTCTGATTCCAAGATTGTTTTTTCGTGACATATTCTACTTTATGTTATTGGTAACATTTTGTCGATACTTGCATCGTTTCTTAGTGAAAAATTCCAAAATTTGATGAAAAAATTGAAAATTTTGCATTTTTCTAACTTTGAAGCTCTCTGCTTGTAAGGAAAATGGATATTCCAAATAACTTTTTTTATTCACATATACAATATGTCCACTTTATGTTTGCATCATAAAATTTACGATTTTTTTACTTTTGGAAGACACCAGAGGGCTTCAAAGTTCAGCAGCAATTTTCCAATTTTTCACAAAATTTCCAAAATCACAATTTTTCAGGGACCAGTACAGGTTTGAAGTGGATTTGAAGGGTCTTCATATTAGAAATACCCCATAAATGACCCCATTATAAAAACTGCACCCCCCAAAGTATTCAAAATGACATTCAGTCAGCGTTTTAACCCTTTAGGTGTTTCACAGGAATAGCAGCAAAGTGAAGGAGAAAATTCACAATCTTCATTTTTTACACTCACATGTTCTTGTAGACCCAATTTTTGAAATTTTACAAGGGGTAAAAGGAGAAAATGTATACTTATATTTGTAGCCCAATTTCTCTCGAGTAAGCACATACCTCATATGTCTATGTTAAGTATTCGGCGGGCACAGTAGAGGGCTCAGAAGCGAAGGAGCGACAAGGGGATTCTGGAGAGTACGTTTTTCTGAAATGGTTTTTGGGGGGGCATGTTGCATTTAGGAAGCCCCTATGGTGCCAGAACAGGAAAAAATACCCACATGGCATACCATTTTGGAAACTAGTCCCCTTGAGGAACGTAACAAGGAATAAAGTGAGCCTTAATACCCCACAGGTGTTTCACGACTTTTGCATATGTAAAAAAATTTTAAAAAAATGTCACTAAAATGTGTGATTCCAACCAAATTTCACATGTATGCAAAGGTTAATAGCAGAAAATACCCCCCAAAATTTGTAACCCCATCTCTTCTGAGTATGGAGGTACCCCATAAGTTGGCCTGAAGTGCACTACGGGCAAACTACAATGCTCAGAAGAGAAGGAGTCATATTTGGCTTTTTGAGAGCAAATTTTGCTCGGGGGCATGTCGCATTTAGGAAGCCCCTATGGTGCCAGGACAGTAAAAAAAATACCAACATGGCATACCATTTTGGAAACTAGACCCCTTGAGGAACGTAACAAGGAATAAAGTGAGCCTTAATACCCCACAGGGGTTTCACGACTTTTGCATATGTAAAAAAAGAATAATAATTTCACTAAAATGTGTGTTTCCCCCCCAAATTTCACATTTTTGCAAGGGTTAATAGCAGAAAATACCCCCCAAAATTTGTAACTCCATCTCTTCTGAGTATGGAGGTACCCCATAAATTGACCTGAAGCGCACTACGTGCGAACTACAATGCTCAGAAGAGAGGGAGTCATATTTGGCTTTTTGAGAGCAAATTTTGCTCGGGGGGCATGTCGCATTTAGGAAGCCCCTATGGTGCCAGGACAGCAAAATAACCCCCACATGGCATACCATTTTGGAAACTAGACCCCTTGAGGAACGTAACAAGGGGTACAGTGAGCATTTACCCCCCACTGGTGTCTGTCAGATCTTTGGAACAGTGGGCTGTACAAAATTTTTAATTTGCACAGCCCACTGTTCCAAAGATCTGTCAGACACCAGTGTGGTGTAAATTCTCACTGCACCCCTCATTACATTCCGTGAGGGGTGTAGTTTCCGAAATGGGGTCACATGTGAGGTTTTTTTTTTTTTTGCGTTTGTCAAAACCGCTGTAACAATCAGCCAGCCCTGTGCAAATCACCTCAAATGTACATGGCGCACTCTCCCTTCTGGGCCTTGTTGTGCGCCCCCAGAGCACTTTGCGCCCGCATATGGGGTATCTCCGTAGTCGGGAGAAATTGCATTACAAATTTTGGGGGGCGTTTTTCCCTTTTACCTCTTGTGAAAATGAAAAGTATGGGGCAACACCAGCATGTTAGTGTAAAAAAAAAAATTTTTTTACACTAACATGCTGGTGTAGACCCCCAACTTCACCTTTTCATGAGGGGTGAAAGGAGAAAAATCCCCCCAAAATTTGTTAGGCAATTTCTCCCGAGTATGGCGATACCCCATATGTGACCCTAAACTGTTGCCTTGAAATACGACAGGGCTCCAAAGTGAGAGAGCGCCATGCGCATTTGAGGCCTGAATTAGGGATTTGCATAGGGGTGGACATAGGGGTATTCTACGCCAGTGATTCCCAAACAGGGTGCCTCCAGCTGTTGCAAAACTCCCAGCATGCCTGGACAGTCAACGGCTGTCCGGCAATACTGGGAGTTGTTGTTTTGCAACAGCTGGAGGCTCCATTTTGGAAACAGTGGCGTACCAGACGCTTTCATTTTTATTGGGGAGGGGAGGGGGGCTGTGTAGGGGTATATGTAGTGTTTTTTACTTTTTATTTTATTTTGTGTTAGTTTAGTGTAGTGTTTTTAGGGTACAGTCGCACGGGCGGGGGATTACAGCGAGTTTGAGCTGCCGCGCAAAATTAGCTGCATCGCAAACTTGCAGCCTGATACTCACTGTAAGCCCCTGCCCATGTGAATGTACCCTGTACATTCACAGTGGGGGGGGACCTCCAGCTGTTGCAAAACTACAACTCCCAGCATGCACAGTCCATCAGTGCATGCTGGTAGTTATAGTTTTGCAACAGCTGGAGGCACACGGGTTGGGAAACACTGAGTTAGGAAACAGACAATGTTTCCCAACCAGTGTGCCTCCTGTTGTTGCAAAACCACAACTCCCAAACATTCTCAGGCATGCTGGGAGTAGTAGTTCGGCAACATCTTTAGGGCCAGATGTTACAGAACTACAACTCCCAGCATGCTTGGACAGTAAGGGCATGCTGAGGATGTGTAGTTTTGCAACATCTGGAAGGGCACAGTGGTCTCCAAACTGTGGACCTCCAGATGTTGCAAAACTGCAACTCCCAGCATGCCCAGACGCCAAGGGCTGTCTGGGCATGCTGGGAGTCGTAGTTTACAGGGTCCCATTACAGCAATGCATGTCGCTTTACGGCGACGTGCATTGCTGTAAAGGGCCCGACCGCGGCTGAAGAGGAACTCACCTGTCGCCGCCGCCGTCTCCGCCACCGGGATCCGGGTCTTCAGGGACGAGGTAAGTACCGGGGCCGGTCCCCAGCACTCCCCCGTCCCCCGCCGCGTCCTCCGGTCTTCCTCCCGTCCTCTCCGGACTTCAAGGGGCCGGGCAGGACGGGAGGAAGTAACCGCCCCCCTGCGATTGGTCGGTTAGTTAACCGACGGATCGCAGGGGATCGGAGGAGGTGGCCGGCTTGCCACCTCGCTCCTAGGCTCCAGCATGGTCCTGGCTGTCTGTGACAGCCGGGATCATGCGAAATTACCGGGCGGTCGGGTCCCAGAGACCTGATCAGCCCGGTATCGCCGCAGATCGCAAGGGCGATTTCCCTTGCGATTTGCAGTAGGCATCCAGGGCCCCCCTCGGCGTTTGCCCTGGATGCCTGCTGAAGGATTTCAGCAGGCATCCAGTTCCGATCTCTGCCCGGCGAGCGGCAGAGACCGGAAAATGCCATGACGTTGTGGAAAGTCATTGGTCCTTAAAGCCCAGGGTGCCATGACGTTCCACAACGTCATTGGTCCTTAAGAGGTTAAAGGGGTACTCCACTGGAAAACATTTTTTTTTTTTATTATTATTATTATTATTAATCAACTGGTGCCAGAAAGTTAAACAGATTTGTAAATTACTTCTATTTAAAAATCTTAATCCTTCCAGTACTTATCAGCTGCTGTACGCACAGAGAAAGTCCTTTTCTTTTTGAATCTCCTTTCTGTCTGACAGCAGTGCTCTCTGCTGACACCTCTGTCCATGTATGTATCTGTCCAGAGCAGGAGCAAATCCCCATAGCAAACCTATCCTGCTCCGGACCTGTTCCTAAAATGGTGTCAGCAGAGAGCACTGTGGTCAGACAGAAAGGAAATTCAAAAAGAAAAGAACTTCCTGTGGATCATACAGCAGCTGAGAAGTACTGGAAGGATTAAGATTTTTAAAGAGAAGTCATTTACAAATCTGTTTAACTTTCTGGCACCAGTTTATTATAAAAAAAAGTTTTTTCAGTGGAGTACCCCTTTAACCCCTTAAGGACGCAGGACGTGGCACTTAACGCACCAGGACGTACATTTACGTCCTGAGCATAACCGCGGGCATCGGAGCGATGCCCGTGTCATGAGCGGCTGATCCCGGCTGCTGATCGCAGCCAGGGACCCGCCGGCAATGGCCGACGCCTGCGATCTCGCGGGCGTCCGCCATTAACCCCTCAGGTGCCGGGATCAATCATGGTATTGCTATGAATAGTCCCCTATGGGGATTATTCAAGTGTAAAAAAAAAAATGTAAAAAAATGTAAAAGTAAAAGTAAAAAAAAAAGTGAAAAATCCCCTCCCCCAATAAAAAGTAAAACGTCAGTGTTTTCCTATTTTACCCTCAAAAAGCGTAAAAAATTAATTTAATAGACCTATTTGGTATCGCCGCGTGCGTAAATGTCCGAACTATTAAAATAAAATGTTAATGATCCCGTACGGTGAACGGCGTGAGCGTAAAAAAAAACAAAAAGTCCAAAATTGCTACTTTTTTAATACATTTTATTAAGAAAAATTATAAAAAATGTATTAAAAGTTTTTTATATGCAAATGTGGTATCAAAAAAAATTACAGATCATGGCGCAAAAAATGAGCCCTCATACCGCCGCTTATACGAAAAAATAAAAAAGTTAGAGGTCATGAAAATAAAGGGATTATAAACGTACTAATTTGGTTAAAAAGTTTGTGATTTTTTTTAAGCACAACAATAATAGAAAAGTATGTAATAATGGGTATCATTTTAATCGTATTGACCCTCAGAATAAAGAACACACATCATTTTTACCGTAAATTGTACGGCGTTAAAATGAAACCTTCCAAAATTAGCAAAATTGTGTTTTTCTTTTTAATTTCCCCACAAAAATAGTGTTTTTTGGTTGCGCCATACATTTTATGATATAATGAGTTAAGTCATTACAAAAAAAAAGCCCTCATATTAGTCTGTAGATGAAAATATAAAAGAGTTATGATTTTTAGAAGGCAAGGAGGAAAAAATGAAAACGTAAAAATTAAATTGTCCTTAAGACCAAAATGGGCGGAGTCCTTAAGGGGTTAACATTAGCATATACTTAATAAGAAAATGTTATCTCCATTTTATAGAAATCATATCTTATGGAAAAAAAAATAGACCATTAGGGGTCCCCTACCATCCAGAACATAATACTATTCGGCTGCAGCATCATCTTTGTCCCAGCTGACGCACAGGCAGAGACAAAGTTAGTGAGGGTGGGACTAGCACTCCTCTGTGCCTACTCCTGTCCTATCAGACTGCAGCATGAAAACAGAGAGGAGGGGGCTTGTCAGTTTTGGGTTGGCGGCCTGATTTTATGCTCCGTGAAATGTTCATAGCTTGGGATACATTTTTTGGGGGGAAATGGACCCAATTTACTAATTAAGTGACTTGCAAATGTGAAAAGTGTATTCACATTGGCTCAAAAAAACAAAACAAAACCTTCTTGTCAAGCACCAACTTAATGCTAGTTTTCCCTCACTATACAAGTGGCTTACTACCAGCCGCCCAACAAAACAAACTTTAATTCTGTCACCTTACACACTGGCAATAGTTAAAGAAGAGGTCAGCACCTCAGGACTTCAGGTCTAGTCCTTCGCAACCTTTCCCTCCATACTTACCTCCACCGAGTTTTGAAGCCCAATAACAACCTGTTGTTCAGCACCTGTGCTGATTTTGGGCTAAACTAAAACCTGGTGGGCCTCAGAGAGCGGAATCAAAAAGCCCCACTGCCAATCCTTCCATTTAATCCATAAAAACCTGGGGCTAAAAATAGGACTTACCAATAAAAGTCCTTAGCAACTCTGGTCTGATTGAGATTTAACGTTTTTTACTGCGCGCCTCCCGAAACCTGGTTGTTACACATGACAGGCACCCTGGAGAAATATAGGGATCCCAAATCAATCTGAATCATGATGTTTTGTTTAAATAATAAAGCAATTAACTCTTACACCTGTGTTTCCTAACCAGGGTGCCTCCTGCTGTTGCAAAATGACAACAGTTTTTCCATTTTATCTTTCCAGTAGGAAATAGCTCACCACCACATGAATCTAGGTCAGTGTTTTCCAAACAGTGTGTCTACAGCTGTTGCAGAACTACAACTCCCAGCATGCTGGAAGTTGTAGTTCAGCAACTGCTGGAGGAACCCTGGTTTTTGCGACATTGCTGAAAAGAGTGGTTCACTTGTGTCAGCAGAAAATGCTAGCAGAATTCTTGGATGTATAAGGAGAGGTCTTAGCAGTAGAGAGGGAAGTGCATGCTAGGAGTTGTAGTTTCGCAACAGCTTAAAGGCATCTTGGTTGGCAGAAACTGCTGTAGAGAGTGGGTCACTAGTGTCAGCAGAACATGCTAGCTGAATGTTTGGGTGTAAAGGGAGAGGTCTTAGCAGTAAAGAGGGAAGAGCATGTTGGGAGTTGTAGTTGTTCAACGGCTGGAGGCACCTTGATTGGGAGACACTGCTGTAGGGAGTGGGTCTAGTGCCATAAGGAAATGCTAGGGTGTATGGGAGAGGTCTTAGCAGTAGAGAGTTGTAGTTTTGCAACAGCTGGAGGCATCTTGGTTGACAGACACTGCTGTAGAGAATGGGTCACCAGTGTAAGCAGAAAATGCTTGGATGTAAAGGGAGAGGTCTTAGCAGTAGAGATGGAAGTACACATGCTGGGAGTTGTAGTTTTGCCACAGCCAGAGGCATCATGGTCGGAAGACACTTCTGTAGAGAGTGGGTCATTAATGTCAGCAGAAAATGCTAGGGTGTATAGGGGAGAATTCTTATCAGTAGAGAGGGAAGTGCATACTGGGAGTTGTAGTTTTGTAACAGCTGGGAAGCATCCTGGTTGGCAGACACTGCTGTAGAGAGTGGGTCACTAGTGTCAGCAGAAAATGCTTGGCTGTAAAGGGAGAGGACTTAGCAGTAGAGAGGGAAGTACACATGCTGGAAGTTGTAGTTTTGCCACAGCTGGAGGCACCTTAGTCGGGAGACACTTCTGTAGAGAGTGGATCACTAGTGTCAGCAGAAAATGCTAGGGTGTATAGGGGAGAGGTCTTAGCAGTGGAGAGAGAAGTGCATGCTGGGAGATGTAATTTGGCAACAGCTGGAGGCACCCTGGTTTGGAAACACTGCCTTAGACATTCAAATCTTGGATAGTATGTATAGGATAGGATGTTGTACATTGGAATATATAAGAGCATATTATATTTAACATGTTAACGTACATGATTGTCCGCTTGATCTTCACAACATATACTGAAGTCTAAGCTGGAAAGTTCCGAAAAGGGAAAAAGAAAAGCTTTTCTGTGGGAATGATTCGCCCTTTGGACGGCCGTAATGTGGAGTTGATATAATTACTGTAGATTATAGCACTGAGAGCAATTGTATTACTGGATGATATGTTCATTAACCTCCCGGAGCTGAAATGTAAGTCAGTCTGTTCCTTGAAATCGATTCCGATGCTAATTTTTCCGACAGGCTTGAGACCGTCTTGGCCTCTGGCGAAAGTCAGATACAGCCGTTCCCAAACATTTCAGAGTTATTATAAGTTGAATAGATAGAAAAAAACTAAATTAACTAAAAAAGGCGACAGGAAATGATATGAAACATTTTAGACCGGGTCAACATGGGCGATGAACACAGTTAAAGGGGTACTCCACCCCTAGACATCTTGTCCCCTATCCAAAGGATAGGGGATAAGATGTCTGATTGCGGGGGTCCCGCCACTGGGGACCCCCGCAATATAGCATGCGGCACCCACCTGTATCTGCTTCCGGCAGCGCTGGAGGTTCTGGCTCCCGACCACGGGAACGGAAGATCGTGATGTCACGCCCTGCCCCCTCAATGCAAGTCTATGGGAGTGGGCGTGATGGCTGCCACGCCCCCTCCCATAGACTTGCATTGAGGGGGCGGGACGTGACGTCAAACGGGGGCGGAGTACCCCTTTAAAAGAGAGCTCATATTATTGGACGTGCACTCCAAGTCAAGAAATTAAACTTAAAGGGGTTCTCCGGAGGGAAAATTTTTTTCAAATCAACTGGTGCCAGAAAGTTGTACAGATTTGTAAATTACTTCTATATAAAAATCTTAATCCTTCCAGTACTTATCAGCTGGTGTATGCTCCACAGGCAGTTGTGCAGTTCTTTCCACTTTGACCACAGTGCTCTCTGCTGACACCTCCTTCCATGTCAGGAAATGTCCAGAGCAGGAGAAAATCCCCATAGCAAACTTCTCCTGCTCCGGACAGTTTCTGACATGGACAGAGGAGTCAGCAGAGAGCACTGCGGTCAGAAAGAAAAGAAATTCAAAAAGAAAAGAACTTCCTGTGGAGCATACAGCAGCTGATAAGTACTGGAAGGTTTAAAAGTGTTATATAGAAGTAATTTACAAATCTGTCTAACTTTCTGGAACTTTTTTTTCCCCCTGAGTACCCCTTAAAATGTGTTATCTGGAATTATAAAATCCCAGCTGATTTCTGTCAAAATTAGCGCAACACCTGTCCTCAGGTTGCATGTGGTATTTTCTAGTCCTGGATATTGTCTTTAATACAACCCTGCCCTACGACTTAAATGTACATCATGCAGTGTTAACTGTCAAGCGCTCTCTTTATATAGTGTAAGTGACACTTCACAGTCAATGATGGACACTACAAGCACCAGTGGACCCCGTAGCTCATCCACGTGCTCTTCCCGGGGCACCGTATATATATATATATATATATATATATATATATATATATATATCTATATATATATATATATATATATATATATATATTTGAGGTTTTGAGCACATAAAGTAATAGGGACAGAGAGATCTCGCTGATAAAAGAGAGCAATAGATTGACCGTTTGATGTTGTGCAGGGAACCATGTGACCATTTTTTTTTTCCTGTAGTAAATAAATAGTGCACACCATATGAATCTAGGTTGGTATTTCCCAAACAGAGTCCCTCCAGCTGTTGCAAAACTACAACTCCCAGAGAGCTGGGAGTTGTAGTTTTGCAACAGCTGGAGGCACCCTGGTTGGTAGACACTGCTGTAGAGAGTGTGTCAGCAGAAAATGCTAGCAGAATGCTTGGGTGTATAGGGAGAGGTCTTAGCAGTAGAGAGGAAAGTGCCTGCTGGAGTTGTAGTTTTGCAACAGCTGGAGGCACTTTGGTTGGGAGACACTGATATAGAGTGCTAGCAGAATGCTATTGTGTATAGGGAGAGGTCTTAGCAGTAGAGTGGGGAGTGCATGCTGGGAGTTGTAGTTTTGCAACAGCTGGAGGCATCCTGGTTGGAAGACACTGCTGTAGAGAGTGGGTCACTAGTGTCAGCAAAAAATGCTAGCAGAATGCTTGGGTGTATAGGTAGAGGTCTTAGCTGTAGAGAGGAAAGTGCATGCTGGCATTGTAGTTTTGCAACAGCTGGAAGCACTTTGGTTGAGAAACAATGATGTAGAGAGTGGGTCACCAGTGTCAGCAGAAAATGCAAGCAGAATGTTTGGGTGTATAGGGAGAGGTCTTAGCTGTAGAGGGGAAAGTGCATTCTGGAGTTGAAATTTTGCAACAGCTGGAGGCACCCTGGTTGGGAGACACTGATGTAGAGAGTGGGTCACTAGTGTCAGCAGAAAATGCTAGCAGAATGCTATTGTGTATGGGGAAAGGTCTTAGCAGTAAAGAGGGAAGTGCATGCTGGGAGTTGTAGTTTTGCAACAGCTGGAGGCACGCTCTTTGGAAAACACTGATCTAGGTCATAGGAGAGAAGACAACGGATGCCATCACTAAATCAAATGTGGAAAAAAAGAAATTATGTTTACAAGATCCTTCTAAGGACTTTAGAGGATCCATTTAGAATTTTGTGCGCGTGAAGGTAACAGCTTTACTGCAAAGGTTGGATACAGCGGGGAACATCAGTTTAGGCCGTGTGACACAAGAACTACTACTCCCAGCTAAACTTCACCGTAACACTAATGATCCTCATGTGCAGCCATGTTTTTCTAATCCAGGACAACTTTAATCTTAGCCAGGATTATTACCAATAAACCATCTGATCATTACAGTCACAGACCAAGCCGAGGCGAAGGTGGACAGTGCAGCGAATGGTGGGAAAGCAGACGGACTCTCCATCTATGTCAAAAATAGCGCAGATCTATGGGAAGGAGAGCGCTGACCTCTCTCAGTGCAGAACATTCGCTGTCTATTTTCAGTCATTTCAGGAAAAAACATTATTGGAACTAAACTTCGAGAGATGAAAACTTTGTAAGTGAATGAGGAAATGGAAGGCAGGAAAGCTCAAGCAGGGATCGCGGCTGATAATGGAGTAAAGTCATGAAATACGAGGACAAGAAAACATAGAGACCGAAAGATTATAATCCAAATCATTCAGATGGTGCAATGGAGGTTTTAAAGAACATTTCCCCCTTAAAGGGGTACTCCAGGAAATAAACCCATAGCCCATCCTTTCCCTCTCACCAACCTATGTATTTGTCTAAATATCATTCATTAGCTATCTAGAGCAGTTTTTCTCTTTCAGCTGTCACTTTCATGCAGGGAACGAAAGAAAGAAGTCATTCTCAGATCCACCTTGTCTTGGTGTAAACCCCTCAGTGAGACCTAGTCCGCACCCTCCTGGAAGACAAACACCATGTGATTTCTGTCTGGTCTGGAGCTCTTGCTTCACAGGCACACCTCCCCTCCCCTCACTGTATGAGAAGCTTGCCGTGAGAGAAGCTCAGTGAAGATTCTCAGTTTCCTCAGCACATAACTCTGCTTTTTTCCTGTGCAGACCTAATCGCTGACTGCTGGCATTCAGAGCACAGCATGATTTATTGCTGGAGGAAACATGCACATACTGTAGATAGTGAAAGCAATTGGCTGGCAGCCATTACACAGAGCTGCACTGACTTCTGGGAGTTGTAGTCTGTGCAGCACACAGGGAAAAATAATATTTAGGAGACATCAAGGGCCAAAGGAGCTGCCAAAACACATTGGATAACTACAGGGGACACATAACAGGTATTGTGGTGGATTTGGGGCATTTTTATTTTTCTTAACTTCCCTGGAGTACCCCTTTAAATCAAAATATGACCTGGAAGTATGAGTCCCTTAGTCATCCTCAATAGTATGGTTTTGCAGGATTGGATATTGCATTTTAACTTCTTAATACACCATGCTGTACATTTATGGTGTGGTTGCCCCGTACGGGAGGTGTTACCCCGTGCTCCTGCTGTCCTGTCAGGCAGCCTCCTTCAGTATCCCCAAGGTCCCTGCACTTGTTTCCCCATTCTAAATATTTTTTACCATGTAAAGTGTTATAAAATGTAATGTTGCTTTAAGAGTTATACTATGTGATTGTTACCCAGGAGGTACCAGTGACCAGGTGATCCCAAGAGTGACCTATGGGCCCCTTCTAGTCTCTCCCCATATAAGCCCTGGGTGGAGTTTCTCTCTCTTTGAGCTCTGCTCTTCTGCTAAGCTAAGGTCCAGTGCAGTCACCTATTGCGTGTGTCCAGAGTGTTGGAGACCTCAAAGTCAAGTCCTGCAGCCACCATCAAGTCAAGTAAGATAAAGTCACAGCTTTATGAGTCAAGTCAAGTCAGTCCCTGTCATCTGTCAAGTCAGTGTGGCCTGCATTCAATTGTCCAGTCCTACAACAAGTCCCAGCAATCTCTTAAGGTCTCTGTGTCAATAGTCACCTCTGTGGGCCCTGGATGAACTGTATTGACTTTACGAACTGTCTACCCTCAGTAAAGCTACCGTTTTCCGTAACTTGGCGTCGGAGTCTTTATTGTCCCCTGTGCCTAGCCCAGGATCCAGCGATATACCTTCAGGTGGTTATAGGCTAAACTACGCCCTGGCGTCAGGAATACAAGGGGTTAATTCCATCTGCCCCTAGGGTAACAACATCTGCCCTGCACCACACACCCCGCCACCACAATGGTACTGCTGGGATTTTTGCATGGAATCCAGGGCCATAACTGGCGCAAGACAACTTCGCGTAGATTGCAGCTGTTACACATGTATCAGGACACTACGCTAGACCTCACTGGTATCCTGGCCACGACAAGTACTAGACCTCACTGGTATCCTGGCAACCACAGGTACTAGACCTCACTGGTATCCTGGCCATGACAAATACTAGACCTCACTGGTATCCTGGCAACCACAGGTACTAGGCCTCATAGGCCACGACAAGTACTAGACCTCACAGGTATCCAGGCATCCGCAGGTACTAGACCTCACTGGTATCCTGGCCACGACAAGTACTAGACCTCACTGGTATCCTGGCAACCACAGGTACTAGACCTCACTGGTATCCTGGCCACGACAAGTACTAGACCTCACTGGTATCCTGGCAACCACAGGTACTCTGGCAACCACAGGTACTAGGCCTCACAGGCCACGACAAGTACTAGACCTCACAGGTATCCAGGCATCCGCAGGTACTAGGCTTCACTGGTATCTTGGAAACCAGAGTAACTAGGCCTCAGTGGAATCCATAGCCTCACTGGTATCCTCGAAACCACATATATTATGCCTTACTGGTATCCAGGCAACAACAAAATCTAGACCTCCTGGCGAAGTGGGGAGACCCACAAAACAACGTCCATTGAGGGTGCACGGAGTCCCCGGATGGCCACAGGGAATATGCCTGCTATAGGTAATATATGATATTCCAAACCATTGTGACAGATGTGGCAGGGGCACCTGTGCCATTTTGAGGTATTTGTTTTTTAAGGGTTATGGGTTGTCTGTCCGATTTTGTATTTATTTGTATTGATTATATGGATCTTTAATAAAGGTAATTTGTATGATATATTGTGTCATTTTTGAGGTGACAATTGTAGGTTGTATATAACCACAGAATCTAAGCCTCAGTAAAATCCATAAAGCCACAGATTCTAGGCCTCACTGCTATCCACAACACAGGAACTAGGCCTTACTGGTGGTATCCAGGTAACCACAGGTACTCAAACTCACAGGTTTCTAGGCAACTACAGGTACTCAACCTCACAGGTTTCTAGGCAACCACAAATACTAGGCCTCACCTGTTTTTAAGGCAACCACAGTTGCTGAACCACAATGGTATACAGTCAGCCACAGTAACTAGGCTTCATTGGTTTTAGTAGCACAGGTACTAGACTTTATTGGTATCTAGGCAACTACTAGTGCCTAAATACCTTATTGGTATCTAGAAAAACCACAGGTACTATGTTTTACAAGTATTCAGGCATCCAAATAACAGTGCTATCCTTTATGTCTACAAAGTGTCAGCATCATGTCCTCAGCACTAGCCATTACATGGACATAAGAGCACCAGACCAGCCACAATGTCCGTATACCAGTGTCAGCCATAGTGTCCTCATAACAGTCCTAGACACATAAGAGGAGAGGAGGCCCCACAAACCTTTCCATTTCCAGGTCAAAAGACACCTGCAAGGTTCCAGGATTGATGTACATTTTTCACCAGAGCTTAGGGGGAGCTTCAACCCCAATGCCCACCATATCTATGAACAGTAGGCACCAGCCCATTCACCACAGCACAGTGCCGTCACTTCTCCGGTAGAACTTCCACAGTGTGATCAATGGGAGTCTGCTGCAAGTAGAATCAGCCAGGAATTTTCTAGTAGAAATTCTGTAGTGTGAACAGGCCCTTAAGGTTCCCCATAGCAATGAGCAGCCAGATGGCTGGTAAATTAGAGATGCGTGTTCAATGGGGTATAAGTGAAGTGCATGCAAAGAGCCATCACTGGACCACAAGGTTCACATAACAGACCTAGCTGTAAAACCAGTATAACAGCAACAAACACAATGGCCGCACCAAGCATCCTACCAGAAGGATCAATTTAGACCAAGGCATGAAGTAATGTACCCAGACCTGTTTTATGTACTATAATACTGACACATGGATAAGCGTATTACTATTATAGGGCTGTCAATATTTGAGAGAAAATACATCGCAAGACATTAAAGGGGTACTCCGGCCTTAAGACATCTTATCCCCTATCCAAAAGGATAGGGGATAAGATGTCTGACCGCGGGGGTTCCCGCAATCTTGCATTCGGCACCCACCTCTTTGAGCTGCATGCCACGCTGCCAGCTCACAAACTGCTGGGTGCCGACCACGAGGCCGGAGTATCGTGACGTCAAGACTCCGCTCCCGCGTGAAGTCACGCCCCGCCCCCGCTATGCAAGTCTATGGGAGGGGGCGTGACATCACGATACTCCGGCCCCGTGGTCGGCACCCAGCAGTTTGTGAGCTGGCAGCGCAGTGTGCAGCTCAAAGAGGTGGGTGCAAGATTGCGGGGGTCCCCAGCCGTGGGACCCCCGCGGTCATATAAGATGTCTTAGGGCTGGAGTACCCCTTTAAAGGGGTACTCCAGTGCTTAGACATCTAATCCCCTATCCAAAGGATAGGGGATACGATGCCTGATCGCGGGAGTCCCGCCGCTGGGGACTCCCGTGATCTTGCACGTGGCACCCCTTTTATAATCAGTCCCCCACCCCCGTGTGACGTCCCGCCCCGCCCCCGCAATGCAAGCCTATGGGAGGGGGCGTGACAGCCATCACACCCCCTCTCATAGACATGCATAGCAAGGGCGGGGCGTGATGTGACGTCATACCAGGGCGGAGTTGTGACGTCACGATACTCCGGCCCCGTGGTCGGCACCCGGCAGTCTGTGAGCTGGCAGCGCGGTGTGCAGCTCAAAGAGGTGGGTGCAAGATTGCGGGGGTCCCCAGCGGCGGGACCCCCGCGGTCAGACATCTTATCCCCTATCCTTTGGATAGGGGATAAGATGTCTTAGGGCCGGAGTACCCCTTTAAAGTTGTGACAAGCATCTCATGGCCACATTGTACTTTGCTTCATACAAGATCTAAAAATGTTATGCACACAGGCCCGTACCTCACCTCACACCAATCGTATATATGAGATATCTATTTTACAATTTCCAGTTTAGCTCACCATGGTATATACAATATACCCTACAGCTACCGCCATCCATCAGACCCCTACCCAACTGTTTCCTTTTAGCTCTTCTTCGCATGTGTTCCCTGATAACAGTTGAAGACCACTGAGAAAATTATTTAGAAAAAAATGTAATAATCTTTCTGAGATGGGAAGTAAAGAGCGACGCATGGTATTAACCTATACTCACTACAATAATGTCCCCGGGGTCCCCGTCTTCTGCCGTCAAGTCGTTTTATTCCCAGGCAATGTCCCCTTGAAGTTGATGACTGTGTGATTACCCACCTAGGCGACAGATTTGACTATTTTTTATTTAAAGGGTTTGAAGTCAATTTCCCGTCATGCTGGGGACCCTCTCTAAGCTCATAACACTTCTAGATTGATTTTCTATAAAACACGCTGGCTCCAAATTGCAGCGTTCACACATGAAGACAATTTCTGGCAGTGATTTCGTGTTTTATGTGCCAGGTTCATAAATTTCATGATACATATCATCCTCACGTAACCCAAGGCTCCTTGTGGTGTAAATATGTTCAGGTTGAATCATGCCAGTCCAGGCATTCTACGGCCAAGGCCCTTATACCGGGCACTTTTGCGCTGTTTTTGTATTGTATTCTATTCAAGGATGAGAAATGTCAGAGCGGGACGGAGATGTAACAACCTCGTCATGAGATGATCCGGTGTGTGTCTGAGTGAAGTTAACAACGTGCCGCCTTCCGGATGATTTACGATTACGTCAGATGAGTCATCCTCGCTCATAAATGATCCCAGGCAGCGGCGAAACTAATCAGCAACAGCAATAAGCGTCATTGATGCCAAGTCTCACAGCGCCTGTCATGCACATCGCAGATAGGAGAATTTCTTTTTTTTTTTTTGCTTAACTTTTCACAATGGAATGCATCACGTATAATGGTTTACTTTTGTATTAATTGCATTAATGGTGCAGTAAATAATCCTTTAATAAAAAAACTGGCAGTGGGCGTACCCGCACTAAACCCAATACATTGGGTTATAATGCAGGTGAACCAGATTACAATGAGATATCACTTACCTGGAAAAGGGGTCCAGCATACCCAGCATTAGTGCTGAGCGGCATAGGCCATATTCGAATTCAAGATATTTCGCAAATATATGGACGAATATTCGTCACATAGTCGCAAAATTAGCATATTCAAAATATTTGCGGCCTTTTTTTTACTATGTGCATTAAAATTTGCATGCACATTCACCATACAATTTTGCATGCGCATGCACAATATCATGTGATAAAAGAGCTAAAAGAAGGGAGGGAACAATACGCGTGAAAATTAGCATATGCGAATTTTGAGGCACCCGCCAGTCTGACATAGTAACTAGTACTGGAGCCGTGTTTACACCATAAGCTGGAAGCAGGGAGGGATGATCACTGTGATGTGTACTGTGGAAAAAAAAATGTGAACAATATATATTGCGAATATTCGCGCCCAACACTACCCAGCCTCCTTGCCATCATCCCGTCTGCACCGATATCCCTGGAGGCAGAGATGCTGGGTATGCCAGGTCCCATCTCAATTGCACATAGCTGGCCATTTTCTGATTAGCAATAAGGGCTAATACAGCATTTATCTCCAAACCTATCTAATACCTCATTGTAATCCGGCTCACATGCACCATTGGGTTTAGTGCAGGTAACCATATGGTCATTTTACCTTTAAAGACATTTTTAATACTAGCTTTTAGACATTTGTATGCCGCACGTAAGTGAAGCTCCACCTATTTTTGGTCTGCTGGATTAACTAAGAGCACAGGCTTGTCCATCTTCTTCTGTAGCCCAGCCTCTAGGGATCATTGTATGGCCCTTTAGACGCCACAATTAAATTTGATTGCGGCGTCTAAAGTAAAAGTAAACTATCCCGGCAGCTCAGCGGAGCTGATCGCGACTATCGTGACAGAATCGCGATGTCCAGATCAGCTTACTGGGTGACAGGAGGGTCCTAACCTGCCTCCTGGTCATTCGTTCGGCGATCTAATGTTCCAAGCCTGCTAAGCAAGGAGGAGCAGCAGTTCGCCGAGAACACTGATCAGTGCTATGCTATGGCATAGCATTGAGCAGTATATGCAATCAGAAGATTGCATGGTATAGCCCCCTGTGGGGGTTAAAAAAAAAAAAAGTAAAGAGTGTTAAAAAAAAAAAAAAAAGAGAGAGAGAATACATGTGAATAAGACCCCCCACCCCCCCCCCCCCCAATAAAAGTTTAAATCACTCCATTTTCCATTTTTTTTAAATAAAATAATGTAATTAAAAAAAATCATATGTGGTACCGCCACGTGTGTGAATAATTAAATATGGGTTAGGTAAACCGCATAGTCGATGGCGTACATGTAAAAAAAAATACCTAAGTCCAAAATTGTGAGTTTTTGGTCACTTCATATACCATAAAAATATTAATAAATATCAATCAAAAAGTCCCACCAAAACAAAAATGGTACCGATAAAAACGACAAAAATAAAAAAGTTATAGGGGTCAGAAGGTGACAATTTTGAACATACAAATTTTGGTGCATGTAGTTATAACTTTTTTAAAGTAGTTCAATAAATAAAACCTACATAAATTGGGTATCCTTGTAACTGTATGGACCTACAGAATAAAGATAATGTGTCATTTTTACCAAAAAGTGCACTGTGTAGAAACGGAAGCCCTAAAAATTAGCAAGATGATGTTTTTGTTTTTCATTTCACCCCACAAATATTTTTTTGTTTTTGTTTCGCTGCAGATTATGTTATAAAATAAGTAATTTCCTTACAAAGTACAATTGGTGATGCAAAAAACAAGCCCTTATATGGGTCTGTAGGTGCAAAATGGAATGTGTTATGATTTTTAGAAGGTGAGGAGGAAAAAAATGAAAGTGCAAAAACGAAAATAGTTTTGAGTCCTTAAAGGGGTACTCCCGTGGAAAACTTTTTTTTTTAATCAACTGGTGCCAGAAAGTTAAACAGATTTGTCTATCACTTCTATTAAAAAATCTTAATCCTTCCTGTACTTATCAGCTACTGAATACTACAGTGGAAATTATTTTCTTTTTGAAACACAGAGCTCTCTGCTGACATCATGAGCACAGTGCTCTCTGCTGACATCTCTGTCCATTTTAGGAACTGTCCAGAGTAAAAGGAAATCCCCCTAGCAAACATATGCTGTTCTGGGCAGTTCCTAAAATAGACAGAGATGTCAGCAGAGAGCACTGTGCTCATGATGTCAGCAGAGAGCTCTGTGTTTCAAAAAGAAAAGAATTTCCACTGTAGTATTCAGCAGCTAATAAGTACAGGAAGGATTAATATTTTTTAATAGAAGTAATTTACAAATCTGTTTACTTTCTGGCACCAGTTGATTTAAACAAAAAAAAGTTTTTCACCGGAGTACCCCTTTAATGTATAATTTGGCAGACATGTTCCTGGTTACCTCCTGTACCAAGGTTGTTAAAGCTGGTTCATTTGCATATTCAATATGGCCACCGCTCGCCAATAACATTTAGATAGCATTAATAATTATATGCAATATTGTTAAATGTGTGTAATATGTAGACTGTTAATCTATACAGTTATATTTCTTTGCACAATAGTAGATTACTCACTTTCTGTACCACAGTTGATCACCAGATTTGGCGGCCATATTGGATTGCGCAATAATATGCAAACATAGTTTTCTCTAAAATTACTGGTCATAACCATGAGAAAATTGGAACACATGTTTGTGATCATTTACTGTACCACAGTTGATCAACAGTGTTGGCGGCCATATTTGTTTGCGCAATATTCTGCATACATAGTTTTCTCTGAAATTGCAGGTCAGAACAATATAAAAATTGGTAAACATGTACGTGATCACTTTCTGTACCACTTGATCACTAGATTTGGTGGCCATATTGGATTGCGCAATATTCTGCAAACATAGTTTTCTCTAAAATGACTGGTTAGAACGGTGCACAAATTAGCACACATTTACGTCATCACTTTCTGTACCACAAGTGATCACCAGATTTGGCGGCCATATTTGATTGCGCAAAATGCTGCATACATAGATTTCTCTGAAATTGCTGGTCAGAACAATGTGAAAATTAGCACACATGTTCGTGATCACTTTCTGTACCACATTTGATCACATGGTTTGGCCGCCATATTGGATTGTGTAATATTTTGCAAGCATACTTAAGCCCCTTAAGGACGGACCCATTTTTTACCTCAATGACCAGGCTTTTTTATTTTTTTATTTGACATGTATCTCTTTAAATGGGAATAACTTTAGAACGCTTTTTCTGAGCGGATCGATTCTGTTTGCAGCTATATTTGTTCTTATACTGTATTTCCTGCTCCAGATATAAAGCCTTCTCTTTGCATTTGTTAGTCGGGGTCGTCATTCTCCTTTCTGTGTCTCAAGGATCCTGTGTTGAATACGATGAGATATTTGGCTAAAAATAAAACTTTCCATTGACAAATATGAAGCTTTTTAGGTTACGTAGGTCTCCCTGTCAGGAATGGTTTGACAGACTGTTTTTTTTTTCTGCTTTACAGCATTTGTCTTCTTAAAGGGGTACTCCACCCCTGGCATCTTAGCCACTATCCAAAGGATAGGGGATAAGATGTTAGATCGCTGCGGTCCCGCTGCTGGGGACCCCGGGGATCGCCGCTGCGGTACCGTGCCATCATTACTGCACAGAGCGAGTTCGCTCTGCGCGTAATGACGGGCGATACAGGGGACGGAGCAGCGTGACGTCATGGCTCCGCCCCTCATGACATCACGGCCCGTCCCCTTAATGCAAGTCTATGGCAGGGGGCGTGATGACCACCACGCCCCCTCACATAGACTTGTATTGACGGGGGCGGGCCATGACGTCACGAGGGGCGGAGCCGTGACGTAACGATGCTTTGGCCCCTGTATTGCCCGTCATTACGTGCAGAGCGATCTCGCTCTGCGCAGTAATGATAGTGGGGTGCTGCAGCGGCGATCCCCGGGGTCCCCAGCAGCGGGACCCCGGCGATCTGACATCTTATCCCCTATCCTTTGGATAGAAGATAAGATGTCTAGGGGCAGGGGCGGAGTACCCCTTTAAAGGGGTATTCCACCCACAGACATCTTATCCCCTATCCCAGCCGTTGGCTGTCCGGGCATGCTGGGAGTTGTAGTTTTGCAACATCTGGAGGTCTGCAGGTTGAAGACCACTGCCCTATCCAAAGCGGGACCCCCCATGCTCTTAGGCTGGAGGGGCAAGCTGTGCATAACTAGCTTGCCCCCTGACTGGTGAGCAGTTAAGGGGTTAAGAAATGTACAGGCAAGGTTTTTTAGCCCCCTCCCCCGCCTGTAAAACTTGTGGGTAAATATAGTGGTATGTCCCATGGGTGGGGGGGAAGGAGTGCACCAATCAGGGGTCTAATAGTTTCCCGGGCTTTCAGGGGCCCTCCCCTGGGTATTTATAGCTGTGGTGCCTCCCTTCCCCCCTCAATCTGCCCAGGACCCGGAGTTTTGCCCTCCCTCCCTCCCTTTTTGTATCTTTGTTTATTGTAAGTCACAGCTTGGCGGTAAGAAGACGGTGAAAGCGGGGTCAACCCGGGGTAGACCTCCACACAGGACAGTATGGCAGCACCTCTCGGGTTGGCAAGAAGCCAATCGGTGTCTTTGTTACAGTTAAATTGTTATTTATATAAGTAATTTTATAAATAAAGCTGTGGCCGATCCCCACACACGGAAAAGTTGAATTGTTGTTGTGTCTGTTATTATTTAATAAATTATTGTAATAAGGGGGAGGGGTAGTTATAGCCTGCTAGGAGCTAATTGGGTCTCAACAGTCTGCATTCACATCTCGTTTTTACATTACGGGTGCCGGATCCGGCTGGGGGAAAGGCAAACCGGGCTCTCCCGTACCCCAGCCGGACCAGCACTGAACGCCATTTACTTTAATGAGCCGACCTGATTCAAACGGTGACTCCGGTCGGCTCATTTTTGACCCGTATCCAGTTTTGTGACCAGACCTAAAATCGTAGTATACAAAACTGGAAATGGGTAAAAAATGAGCCGACCGGAGTCACCGTTTGACTCTGGTCGGCTCATTAAAGTGAATGGAGTGAATTTTGCCCCTCCCCCAGCCGGATCCGGCACCCGTAATGCAGCCTTAGAGCAGCACCTGTGCCGCACCTGGCATTCTAAACAGTTTGTTAGAACATTGGGTTTGGGCGGCCAGAGATGTGACATCACGCAACGCCCCCCTCGTGATGTCCCTCCACACCCCCTCCATTCATGTCTATGTAACGTCCCCTCCCATAGACATGAATGGAGAGGGCGTGGTGTGAAGTCAGGAGGGGGGGCGTGATGTCACGTCTCCGGCCACCCAAACCCAGCAATGTTTAGAATGCCGGGTGCCACACGGAGATCGCGGTGGGTCCCAGCAGCGGGACCCCCGTGATCAGACATCTTATTCCCTATGCCTTGGATAGGGGATATGATGTCTAGGGGTGGTTAAGCTCACTTTTTTTTTTGTACAAATCTATTCAGATTTTGTGTTTATTATTTTTGACAACTGTCGATCTATGTCAAAGGTAAAAAAAAAATGATACGTATGCTTTAAAAAAAAATCTTAATCCTTCCAGGACTTATCAGCTGCTGTATACTCCACAGGAAGTTCTTTTCTTTTAAAATTTTCTTTCTGTCTGACCACAATGCTCTCTGCTGACACCTCTGTCCATGTCAAGAACTGTCCAGAGCTGGAGAGGTTTGCTATGGGGATTTGCTCCTACTCTGGACAGTTCCTGACATGGACAGAGGTGTCAGCAGAGAGCACTGTGGTCAGACAGAAAAGAAGTTCAAAAAGAAAAGTACTTCCTTTGGAGCATTCAGCAGCAGATAAGTACTGGAAGAAGTAAAACAGTTTAATAGAAGTAATTTACAAATATGTTTAACTTTCTGGCACCAGTTAAAAAAATGTTTTCCAGTGGAGTACCCCTTTAAGATCACTGAAACCTTATGAGGGATCTCCCCACCGACTGCATAAACGGGCAATGAACAATTTTCCTAATAAGATCAGCAGAGGATCTAAGCATATGAGGGGAGATTCCACCCATAGCAACCAATGAGATCGCCGCTTTCATTTTTGAAAAGGTCTCTGAGAAATTAAAGAAGCGATCTGATTGGTTGCTATGGGCAACTGGTCAACTTTTCCTCAGCACAGGTTTTGACGAATCTCCTCCATAATGTCTTGAAGATCCAAAATAAAAGCACCATACAGTTCATAACACCATCATACGGGTTATAAGGAATATTGACATAATATTACTCACCACATACCGAGCATAAGCAATGCTGTTATATAGTGCCCAAATAATATTACCGTACAGTATACAGTCACATTATACAGGGTAAAAACAACATTGACATATACAGCCTAAATAATACCACCATACACTGACATAGAACTCTTAATACTACAATACATTGTATAATATCACCATACTGGACATAAATAATGCCCAATGCACTGGTAAAATAATGCCTAAATAATACTACAATACAGTGCATAATACCACCATACTGAACATATACAACAACGACATAGAATGCCTAAATAATACTACAATACAGTGCATAATACCACCATACTGAACATATACAACAACGACATAGAATGCCTAAATAATACTACAATACAGTGCATAATACCACCATACTGAACATATACAACAGTGGCAAAGAATGCCTAAATAATACTACAATACAGTGCATAATACCACCATACTGAACATATACAACAACGACATAGAATGCCTAAATAATACTACAATACAGTGCATAATACCACCATAGTGGGTATATACAACAACGACATAGAATGCCTAAATAATACTACAATACAGTGCATAATACCACCATAGTGGGTATATACAACAGTGGCATAGAATGCCTAAATAATACTATAATACAGTGCATAATACCACCATACTGAACATATACAACAACTACATAGAATGTCTAAATAATACTACAATACAGTGCATAATACCACCATACTGAACATATACAACAACAACATAGAATCCCTAAATAATGCTACAATACAGTGCATAATACCACCATACTGAACATATACAACAACGACATAGAATGCCTAAATAATACTACAATACAGTGCATAATACCACCATACTGAACATATACAACAGTGGCATAGAATGCCTAAATAATACTACAATACAGTGCATAATACCACCATACTGAACATATACAACAGTGGCATAGAATGCCTAAATAATACTACAATACAGTGCATAATACCACCATACTGAACATATACAACAACGACATAAAATGCCTAAATAATACTACAATACAGTGCATAATACCACCATACTGAACATATACAACGACATAGAATGCCTAAATAATACTATAATACAGTGCATAATACCACCATACTGAACATATACAACAACGACATAGAATGTCTAAATAATACTACAATACAGTGCATAATACCACCATACTGAACATGTTAGGATTCGGCTAGCTGGATGTGGATCCTCTGTGTCAGCGAGGGATTGGCGTGGACCGTGTCAGTGGACCGGTTCTAGGGTTGCTACTGGTTTTCACCAGAGCCCGCCGCAAAGCGGGATGGTCTTGCTGCGGCGGTAGCAACCAGGTCGTATCCACCGGCAACGGCTCAACCTCGCTGACTGCTGAGAAGGCGTGGGACAGAAGGACTAGGCAGAGGCAAGGTCAGACGTAGCAGAAGGTCGGGGCAGGCGGCAAGGTTCGTAGTCAATATGGATAGCAGAAGATCTGGAACACAGGCTTTGGACAACACTAAACGCTTTCTCTGGCACAAGGCAACAAGATCCGGCAGGGAAGTGCAGGGGAAGTGAGGTTATATGGACAGGGACCAGGTGGAAGCTAATTAGACTGATTGGGCCAGGCACCAATCACTGGTGCACTGGCCCTTTAAATCTTAGAGAGCTGGCAGGCGCGCCCTAGAGAGCGGAGCCACGCGCGCCAGAACGAGACAGCCAGGGACCAGGATGGGTAAGTGGCTTGGGATGCGATTCGCGAGCGGGTGCGTCCCGCTATGTGAATCGCATCCCCATCGTGAATGTCAGTGCAGCGCTCCCGGTCAGCGGGTCTGACCGGGGCGCTGCAGAGAGGAGAACGCCGCGAGCGCTCCGGGAGGAGCAGGGACCCGGAGTGCTCGGCGTAGCAGAACATATACAACAACGACATAGAATGCCTAAATAATACTACAATACAGTGCATAATACCACCATACTGAACATATACAGCAGTGGCATAGAATGCCTAAATAATACTACAATACAGTGCATAATACCACCATACTGAACATATACAACAACGACATAGAATGCCTAAATAATACTACAATACAGTGCATAATACCACCATACTGAACATATACAGCAGTGGCATAGAATGCCTAAATACTACAATACAGTGCATAATACCACCATACTGAACATATACAACAGTGGCATAGAATGCCTAAATAATACTACAATACAGTGCATAATACCACCATACTGAACATATACAACAACGACATAGAATGCCTAAATAATACTACAATACAGTGCATAATACCACCATACTGAACATATACAACAGTGGCATAGAATGCCTAAATAATACTACAATACAGTGCATAATACCACCATACTGAACATATACAACAGTGGCATAGAATGCCTAAATAATACTACAATACAGTGCATAATACCACCATACTGAACATATACAACAGTGGCATAGAATGCCTAAATAATACTACAATACAGTGCATAATACCACCATACTGAACATATACAACAGTGGCATAGAATGCCTAAATAATACTACAATACAGTGCATAATACCACCATACTGAACATATACAACAGTGGCATAGAATGCCTAAATAATACTATAATACAGTGCATAATACCACCATACTGAACATATACAACAACGACATAGAATGCCTAAATAATACTACAATACAGTGCATAATACCACCATACTGAACATATACAACAACGACATAGAATGCCTAAATAATACTACAATACAGTGCATAATACCACCATACTGAACATATACAACAACGACATAGAATGCCTAAATAATGCCACCATACAGTGCATTATACCACAATATTGTACCTAAACACTTACATAGTTACATAGTTAGTACGGTCGAAAAAAGACATATGTCCATCAATTTCAACCAGGGAATTAAGGGGTAGGGGTGTGATTAAGGGGTAGGGGTGTGATTCTGTCATAGAATACCTAAATAATTCTACAATACATAAACAACACTGAGACAGAAAGCCTAAATAATACCACCATACAGTAAATAATACCATCATAACAAACAGAAACAACATTGATAAAGAGATCCCAAAAAATACCACTATATAGTACATAATGCCACCATACGTGACAAACAGTACTGACGTAGAATGCCTAAAATACCACCATCTAGTGAATAAAACACCATACAAGACACAAATAACATTTCCTAAATAATCCATCATAAATTATATAATACCACCTTACAAGACATAAACACTACTGACATAGTAAGCTAAAATAATACCGCCATACAGTGAATAATACCATCATACATGACAAAAAACCGCCATACGTATATAATACCGCCATACGTGACCAACAGTACTGACATAGAATGCCTAAAATACCACCCTATAGTGAATAATAACACCATACAAGACACACATTACATTGACACAAAAATCCTAAATAATACCACTATACTGTACACTATATTATACCACCATACAAGACATAAATACTACTGACATAGTAAGCCTAAATAATACCACCATACAATTTATAGCACCACCATACAAGACATAAACACTACTGACATAGAAAGCCTAAATAGTACCGCCACACAGTAGATAATACCACAATCTAGCACAAAATATAATCACTGTATACAGGATACAAACAACACTGAATTACAGCTGCTAATAATATCTCCATATAGTTCTCAAAAATAATACTGTAAAATGCCTTAATAAAACCATACAAAACTTATTCCTACCACCATACTAATACCACCTGAGCTTACAGCTTCGGCTCCACCATGCAAGGTGGTGGGGCGGGTGCTGCGTGATGCAATTTCGGGGGGGGGGGGCAATTGCCCCGTTGCCCCCCGCTCCCCCCCCTGGATCCGCCACTGCGTACAGTAACAAATAATACTTCAAAAAGTGCCTACAATGCGCAATGTTTAATAAATTGTACTATACCGTACACAAATTACAGCGCCACATCTGTGTCAAATTATTCACCCCGGGACATTAACCCTTTTTTTGCTCAGGGTGCTGGTCAGTGGTCTCCAAACTGTGGCCCTCCAGCTGGTGCAAAACTACAACTCCAAGCATGCCCGGCAGCCGTTGGCTGCCGGGCATGCTGGGAGATGTAGTTTTTCACCAGCTGGAGGGCCACAATTTGGAGACCACTGGTGTAAATCAATAGGCTTCACCAGATCCCATATAGATCTGCAATGTATTATTCTGCATACAGCACCCAGTGTGCGTCGCTGAAGAAACCTACTCCGCTTACACATTTCAAGCCAAATAGTCGTAGTGATAACATTGTGTTTGCATAAACCAGTGCTGGCTGAGGGCTACCGCATTTTTTACGTGTTTGTTTTGCTATTGCATTACAGTCATACCAGACGTGTACTGGAAACATTAATTTTGCTTTGTTTGGAGCAGCTGACTGTTCTTTCCATAGTGCACGTAGGGGGGGTAAGAGTAAAGCCAGAGCCTACCTGCCCTGAGTATATTTTGGAATCTTAGATCTTTATTGCACAGCCTGACCCTTAAGTGCCGATCTCCTAGATCGGGGATCGTTTAACAATCCTATTATACAGCTCGTTACCAGGCGGGGCAGGGCACTGTTTCCTCTAATCCATTGTCTATTACACAGGGCGATGTGTGGCCGAAAAACTAAGTTTATTTTTGCAAGTTGAAAACCATGATATGAGTCAACAAGCAAGCAGTTCCTTGACAGTCAGCTGTTCGCTGGGCCTATTGCACAGGGCGATTATTGGACTACTTGGCTCATAATGACCGTGTTATAGGACCCTTAGGCACAAAAGATGTACAGTATCTCCTATAAGTGAGTACACTCATCACATTTTTGTAAGTATTTTATTCAGGACAGGTTCCACTGAGAACAGGCCTCGTTATGGTCAAGCAAAGAAGTAGAGTGCACGTGCTCAGCGTCATATCCAGAGGTTACATAGTTACTGGTGTATACTGGATCTCCAGCTGGTATGATGGTGTAACTGGTGTATACTGGATCTCCAGCTGGTATATAGTTACATAGTTAGTACGGTAGAAAAAAGACATACGTCCATCAAGTTCAACCAGGGAATTAAAGGGTAGGGGTGTGGCGCGATGTTGGGGAAGGGATGGGATTTTATATTTCTTCATAAGCATTAATGTTATTTTGTTCCAGGAATGTATCTAATCCTGTTTTAAAGCTGTTAATTTTTCCTGCTGTGACCAGTTCCTGAGGTAGACTGTTCCATAAGTTCACAGTTCTCATGGTAAAGAAGGTGTGTCGCCCCTTGAGACTAAACTTTTTCTTCTCCAGACGGAGGGAGTGCCCCCTCGTCCTTTGGGGGGGTTTAACCTGGAACAGTTTTTCTCCATATTTTTTGTATGGGCCATTAATACACTTATATACATTTATCATATCCCCCCTTAGACGTCTCTTCTCAAGACTAAACAATTGTAACTCCTTTAATCGCTCCTCATAGCTAAGATGTTCCATGCCCCATATTAGTTTAGTCGCACGTCTCTGCACTCTCTCCAGCTCCACAGTGTCCCTTTTATGGACTGGTGCCCAAAACTGAACAGCATATTCCAGGTGAGGCCATACCAATGCTTTATAAAGGGGGAGTATTATGTCCCTGTCCCTCGAGTCCATGCCTCTTTTTATACATGACAATATCCTGCCGGCCTTGGAAGCAGCAGCCTGACATTGCATGCTATTCTGTAGTCTGCTATTCTGTAGGTTGTCTTTGAGAAAGAGACATATGAGTGCTGTCAGCAATGAAACTGAGGTTAAAATGGTGGGCCATTAGCATGTCAGTGCTGAGACTATATGCCGCACGCTACATCGCAATTGCTCTTCACGTCCCAGAAGGAAGCCTCTTCTAAAGAAGATGCACATGAAATTTCCAAAACAGTTTGCTGAAGACAAGCAGACTAAGGACATGGATTACTGGTACCATGTCCTGGGGACCGATGAGACCAAGATAAACTTATTTGGTTCAGATGGTCAAGCATGTGGTGACAAGTGGAGGAGGACAAAGACAAGTGTGTCCTTCTACAGTCAGCATGGTTCGGGTGTCATGGTCTGGGGCGGCATGAGTGGTGCTGGCACTGGGGGCTACAGATCATTAAGGGAACCATGAATGCCAACATGTACTGTGACCTACTAAAGCAGAGCATGATCCCCACCCTTTAGAGACTGGGTCGTAGGGCCGTACTGTATTCACAAATGATAATGACCCCAAACACCTCCGAGACCACCACTGCCTTGGTAAAGAAGCTGAGGGTAAAGGTGATGGACTGACCAAGAATGTCTCCAGACCTAAACCCTATTGGGCATCTGTGGGGCATCCTCAAGCGGAAGGTGAGGGAACACAAGGTCTCTAACATCCACCAGCTCTGGGATAGAGGATGAGCAGGAGGTCATGAGCACCTGGTGAGAAAACCGATTTTATCCTATATAATGTGTTGCCACCAGTTATATAGGGTAAAATCTGATGTCATATTTCCTTTAAAGGGGTACTCCCCTGCTCAGCATTTGGAACAAACTGTTCCGAAAGCTGGAGCCGGCGCCGGGAGCTCGTGACGTCATGGCCCTGCCCCCTCATGATGTCACGATAGCCCTCACCCTATCAATGCAAGTCTATGGGAGGTGGCGTGATGGCTGTCACGCACCCTCCCATAGACTTGCATTGAGGGGGCGGTGCATGACATCATAAGGGGGTAGGTCTATTATGTCACGAGCTCCTGGCGCCAGCTCCAGCATTAGGAACAATTTGTTCCTAACGCTGAGCAGCGGAGTACCCCTTTAAAAGGTGGCTACCACTCTGAAGAACTTTCCATGACTTTCACTGTGACCATCATTTACATACTAGGGCAGGCCATGCATCTCAATGGACCCATGCAATGCTCCCAACAAGTGGCATATCACTAATGAGCCCTCACTTAGGAAGTGATTCTTCAAGTAGGATATTACTTTTAAAGGAGCTTCCCTGAATTTTTAGAAAATGTATTATAGTTAATAAAAATACATTTAAATGCTATAAAGGACAACATATTAGTAAAGCTGAACAAACTTTTCAAAAAGTTTGGTTCTGATTGAACTAGTTGAACTGTCTGAACCTGTACTTAAAGGGGTTATCCAGGAATCAAAAAGCAGAGCTAATTTCTTTTTAAAAAAAAAACTCCCTGTCTGTCTCCAGGTTGGGTGTGGTTTTGTAGCTCAGTTCCATTGAAGTGAAGGGAGCCAAGTTGTAATACCACAGCCAACCTGGAGACAGACAAGGAGCAGTTTTTAAAAGAAATCAGCTCTGAATTCGATTCCTGGATAACCACTTTAACCAATTGCCCAAAATTGTGTTTTATCACTTTCTAAGAGTCCTAAAAGCCTTGTTTATCATTGTTAGGTCACCTAGACGAGTATCTATGGACTCCTGAGCTGTTTTAAAGTGGGTTTTCCGGTATTTTTATTATAATTTTTTTTTTATCTTCGGTGCACAAACTGATTATTAAAACAAAAAACAAACAAAAAAAAACTGTAATTCACCTTCCTTGCTCCATCATATTCTCCTGTATCAGGAGTCCCCATTTTAGGAAGGCCTCCACTGACAGTCTGCTTTACAGGGCCAGCCTGAGGTGCAGACACGACGGCACAGTGCCGTTCAGCCAATCACCGGCTGCAGTATGTCCTCCCTATGCCAATGATTGATGGGCGGCACTGTCAGTTCCTCCAACTGCAAATGCTTTAATTTGCTGCTCTTGGAAAAGCACTGTCACCGGCCACAGATGGGGCATCCTGATACAAGGGAGCCAAAAAGGTGAGTTAAAGGTTATTGTTATTATAGGCAGGCTGGGGACAAAAAAAAACAAAAAACATGATAACTGCTCACTGTCCCTCAAAGAGATCTTCACCTAACAACTGCTATCTCTACAATGGCTGCTAAAGCTAGGTGCTTAGGCCCTTATGGTGGCTCTGTCATCACCCCCTATACTGCCTCAAGATTGTGGGAGCTTTTTGAAAAGCATTATGGGTTTCTCTGAGGTCATGTGATCCCTCCTTCTTATTTCTGCCAAGTGGCAGAAAGAAACTTGCCTAACGTTTGGCAAAGTTCTGACTGAACTGGGGTTCTCTGGGTTTCATTTGCTCATCTCTACATATTAATAACCACCCAGATTTCCTAGAAACTGAACAAAGGTCTGACTAGAATGTGAAAAGATCAGAGGACAACTCAAGAACTTTACTTTTAGGGAAAATACCATTTAAGGAAATCTTGTATTTAGTGCTTTGTGTCTGGATAGAGAAGACAAGGTGCATTGTACTTCATCGGAACAGACTGTATCTGAGACCTGGCTCAGGTACAACACAGAAAAACGCCTCTGACCTTCACATTCACACAATTTCTCATGATCTATTCAGCAGATATTTTGATACTAAACAATGCAGGGCACAGGCTGTCACATCAGTCATTGTATATTGTACACCTATCATATGTAGGATGCCATATCTCTACTAATGACCTAACGTATCTAACAGACACAAAACTGAAGTAATAAATTCTCATAGTTATGTTCAATTCACTCAATGAAACTGTGCACAGTTATGATATATACTTAACCCCTTGGGGACGGAGGGTTTTCCCGTTTTTGCACTTTCGTTTTTTCCTCCTTACCTTTTAAAAATCATAACTCTTTAAATTTTGCACCTATGATGGCTTATTTTTTGCGCCACCGATTCTACTTTGTAATGACATCAGTCATTTTACCCAAAAATCTACGGCGAAATGGAGAAAAAAAAATAATTGTGCGACAAAATTGAAGAGAAAATGCCCTTTTGTAACTTTTGGGGGCTTCCGTTTCTGCACAGTACATTTTTCGGTAAAAATGACACCTTATCTTTATTCTGTAGGTCGATAGGATTAAAATGATAGCCTACTTATATAGGTTTGATTTTGTCTTACTTTTTTATTTTTCTGCATATGGGGTGGCATTTTTTGCGCCGTGATCTGACGTTTTTAGCAGTACCATTTATGTATTGATCGGACTTTTTGATCACTTTTTATACATTTTTTCATGATATAAAAAGTGAGCAAAAATACGCTATTTTGGACTTTGGAATTTTTTTGCGCGTACGTCGATGACCGTGCGGTTTAAATTAATGATATATTTTTATAATTCGGACATTTCTGCATGTGGCAATACCACAAATGTTTATTTTTATTTACACAGTTTTTTTTTAAATGGAAAAAGGGGGGTGATTAAAACTTTTATTAGGGAAGGGGTTAAATGATCTTTATTCACTTTTTTTCACTTTCTTTTTTTTGCAGTGTTATAGCTCCCATAGGGACCTATAACACTGCACACACTGATCTTTTACATTGATCAATGGTTTCTCATAGGAAACCATTGATCAATGATTCTGCCGCTTGACTGCTCATGCCTGGATCTCAGGCACTGAGCAGTCATTCTGCAATCGGACAGCGAGGAGGTAGGTAGAGACCCTCCTGTTGTCCTGTAAGCTGTTCGGGATGCAGCGATTTCATCACAGAAATCCCGAACAGCCCCCTGAGCTAACCGGCAATGTCTTACTTTCACTTTAGATGCGGCGTTCAACTTTGAACGCTGCGTCTAAAGGGTTAATAGCACGTGGCGCCACGGTCAGTTGGAATTTTTGCTAATAACTGAATAATGAAAAAAGGATCCAGGGCCGAACAAATCATAGAAAAGGATATGATTGTAAAAAGACAAAAAACTGTTCTCTATGTATAAGAATATAACTACTATAATACTGCTTCTATATATAAGAATATAACTACTATAATACTGCTCCTATATACAAGAATATAACTATTATAATACTGCTCCTATATACAAGAATATAACTACTATAATACTGCTCCTATATACAAGAATATAATTACTATAATACTGCTTCTATGTACAAGAATACAACTACTATAATACTGCTCCTATATACAAGAATATAACTACTATTATACTGCTCCTATATACAAGAATATAACTACTATAATACTGCTCCTATTTACAAGAATATAACTACCGTATATACTCGAGTATAAGCCGACCCGAGTATAAGCCGAGACCCCTAATTTCAACCCAAAATCCCAGGAAAAGTTATTGACTCGAGTATAAGCCTAGGGTGGGAAATACATCATCCCCCCCTGTCATCATCCAGACCCGTCATTAACATCCTCATCATCCCCTTGTCATCATCCCACACATCCCCCCTTCATCATCCCCTTGTCATCATCCCACACATCCCCTTATCATCCCACACATCCCCCCTTCATCATCCCCTTGTCATCATCCCACACATCCCCTTATCATCCCACACATCCCCCCTTCATCATCCCCTTGTCATCATCCCACACATTCCCCCTTCATCATCCCCTTGTCATCATCCCACACATCCCCTTATCCCACACATCCCCCCTTCATCATCCCCTTGTCATCATCCCACACATCCCCTTATCATCCCACACATCCCCCCTTCATCATCCCCTTGTAATCATCCCACACCCCCCCCCTTCATCATCCCCACCCCCCTTCATCATCCCCACACCCCCCCCCCCCCTTCATCATCCTCTTCTCATCATTCGCCCTCAGTGGTCTTCAACCTGCGGACCTCCAGAGGTTTCAAAACTACAACTCCCAGCAAGCCCGGGCAGCCATCGGCTGTCCGGGCTTGCTGGGAGTTGTAGTTTTGAAACCTCCGGAGGTCCGCAGGTTGAAGACCACTGCGGCCTTCAACATGCGGACCTCCAGAGGTTTCAAAACTACAACTCCCAGCAAGCCCGGGCAGCCATCGGCTGTCCGGGCTTGCTGGGAGTTGTAGTTTTGAAACCTCTGGAGGTCCGCAGGTTGAAGACCACTGCGGCCTTCAACATGCGGACCTCCAGAGGTTTCAAAACTACAACTCCCAGCAAGCCCGGGCAGCCATCGGCTGTCCGGGCTTGCTGGGAGTTGTAGTTTTGAAACCTCCGGAGGTCCGCAGGTTGAAGACCACTGCGGCCTTCAACATCATCCAGCCCCCTCTCACCCCCTTTAGTTCTGAGTACTCACCTCCGCTCGGCGCTGGTCCGGTCCTGCAGGGCTGTCCGGAGAGGAGGTGGTCCGGTGAGGAGGTGGTCCGGGCTGCTATCTTCACCGGGGGCGCCTCTTCTCCGCGCTTCCGGCCCGGAATAGAGGCGTTGCCTTGACAATGACGCATAAGTACGTTGGCAATGAACGCACCTCTGCGTCGTTGTCACGGCAACGTGACTATTCTGAGGCCGGGCCCGAAGCGCTTAGAAGAGGCCTCCCCGGTGAAGATAGCAGCCCGGAACCACTATGCCACCGGACCACCTCCTCTCCGGACAGCCCTGCAGGACCGGACCAGCGCCGAGCGGAGGTGAGTATTCAGAACTAAAGGGGGTGAGAGGGGGCTGGATGATGTTGAAGGCCGCAGTGGTCTTCAACCTGCGGACCTCCGGAGGTTTCAAAACTACAACTCCCAGCAAGCCCGGACAGCCGATGGCTGCCCGGGCTTGCTGGGAGATGTAGTTTTGAAACCTCTGGAAGTCCGCAGGTTGAAGACCACTGCGGGTGGGGGAGTTCACTCGAGTATAAGCCGAGGGGGGTGTTTTCAGCACGAAAAATCGTGCTGAAAAACTCGGCTTATACTCGAGTATATACGGTACTATAATACTGCTCCTATATACAAGAATATAACTACTATAATACTGCTTCTATATACAAGAATATAACTACTATAATACTGCCCCTATATACAAGAATATAACTACTATAATACTGCTCCTATATACAAGAATATAACTATTATAATACTGCTCCTATATACAAGAATATAACTACTATAATACTGCTCCTATATACAAGAATATAATTACTATAATACTGCTTCTATGTACAAGAATACAACTACTATAATACTGCTCCTATATACAAGAATATAACTACTATTATACTGCTCCTATATACAAGAATATAACTACTATAATACTGCTCCTATTTACAAGAATATAACTACTATAATACTGCTCCTATATACAAGAATATAACTACTATAATACTGCTTCTATATACAAGAATATAACTACTATAATACTGCCCCTATATACAAGAATATAACTACTATAATACTGTCTCCTATATACAAGAATATAACTACTATAATACTGCTCCTATATACAAGAATATAACTACTATAATACTGCTCCTATATATACAAGAATATAACTACTATAATACTGCCCCTATATACAAGATTATAACTACTATAATACTGTCTCCTATATACAAGAATATAACTACTATAATATTGCTCCTATATACAAGAATATAACTACTATAATACTGCTCCTATATATACAAGAATATAACTACTATAATACTGCTCATATATACAAGAATATAACTACTATAATACTGCTCCTATATACAACAATATAACTACTATAATACTGCTCCTATATACAATAACATAACTACTATAATACTGTCTCCTATATACAAGAATATAACTACTATAATACTGCTCCTATATACAAGAATATAACTACTATAATACTGCCTTCTATATACAAGAATATAACTACCATAATACTGCTCCTATATACAAGAATATAACTACTATAATACTGCCTCCTATATACAAGAATATAACTACTATAATACTGCTCCTATATACAAGAATATAACTACTATAATACTGCTCCTATATACAAGAATATAACTACTATAATACTGCTACTAGATACAAGAATATAACTACTATAATACTGCTCCTATATACAAGAATATAACTACTATAATACTGCTCCCTATATACAAGAATATAACTACTATAATACTCCCTCCTATAAACACCTGAAAAGGTAAAAAATGCATTCAATGGATTCCTTACAGCAGCATCTGAAATGTAAACAAAAAGCAGTGTGAACCCAGGTGATTTATATGTCTGTAACATTTTAGAACATTTTTCATCTGTATTTGCAAGATGAATGTGCTCTATGTTAGTCTATGGGAAAGTGATTGTCTGTGCACACACTATAGAAAAAAGGCATATTTTGTACATCCATAAATTCAGTTATGAAACAAGATTTCAAGGGAATGTATCATCAGAAAATCCCCTATTGTGTAAATAAAAAAAAGTTTGTATGTTAAGCATATTTTGAAGAATTGTTAACGATTTTTTTTTTACATATATAAAACAAAAATCCTGAAGTCTTGCAGTTTTCATTTTGGCCTTTAGGCCTAAACTAAGCTGAGACTGTTGTGTCTGTGATGATGAGGAAAAGGCTGCTGGAAAGTTATCTGCACAGTGAAAAGTGACACCAATAGATAGAGAAGACAATAAATGAAGTTCACAGCTCAACCTCCCCCTCCCCTGTAGAATGGCCTCTGTAAAGGTCACAGACCATGCTCAGTAATGTTTCCCACTCATGTGATTGGTAAGAAATCTTCCAAAGGACACCTCCTTTAGGGAATAATGGGTGCTGCTATAATCCAGTAGAGTAAATTGGATTAAAAGAACATGTTTCAGTATCTGGCTTAAATCAGTAGAATATAAATCTGAGCAATACATTCCCTTTAAGAACAGTGCATTAAATGGATTTGACTATACAACTCGTATAAGTTAAAGGGGTGTTACTGGATTTTTGGCTCTTTGAATGTGAGTCAGAGGCAGCAAAGTTAGTCTAGTTACTAATGTGGTGTCACGATACTGTACACGTACTGTACCTTCTGTTATAAGTCCCCAAAGTCAGAGTTCGTCCGCACTAATAGGATGCTCTTAGTGGGATAACCCCTAGTCGCCTCTTCCTTCTTTAATTTGATGTATATATTTTATATATTGTATAGTGTAAATACTGCTTCCAGGACCTTAGGTCACATGATTAATAATTATATTGTTCTGCTAAGGTTAAGGACCTTCCAGGTCAGGTGCTCATGTCACATGTTGTACCACAATGCTTTGTATTAGGACTGACAGGTCTGGAGGACCAATAAGCTTGAAGCCCGCCCCTTTAGATATAAGGGCGCTGTTATCCAATCCTCACTCTCTTGGGTTCCGGACTATAAGAGAGAGAGAAGCTCCGTGAATACCTGCAAGACAAATCTAGGCCTGAAGCCTGCTAACTTCAGCCGAATACAAAACCGTGAGTTCAATCTAACTCAATCCTAATCCTACGTGACTGCTGGACCTAAACAATACCCCTAAATCCAGTGGAACAGCGTAAAGCAATTACTTCAAGCTTATTCCCTAACTGTCCCAACCAAACCTGTGAGGAACCTAAAGTCCGGTCCTCTGTAAAGACTGTTACTACGTTTAATCTGCATAAAATCTGTAGTAAAGTTATCTTCAGTTTACTGAAACTCTGGTTGTGAACAATCCTTTATCCTCCCTATTGTTCCTGGGACGGGTGGCTGTAGGATATATATGCAGAGAGGAACCCGCACCCTGGCGTCACGACAGTTAAGGGTTAATCCAACACCCTTTAATCACTGCACAGCTACACACTACGTACCCTACACCCCCCAAGCTACAACATAGCTTTTTGGCGTCACGAACAGGATACGGGTGTGTGCCTACAGCTGTTGCCACCGTTTAAAGTGTACTCCCCCCATATAAAGAACTGTATTAATGTACTGTGAAAAGCCTTCGTATACTGCGAATAGGTGTGCGCACACAAGTGAATGGGACTGTGCTGGTATTGTTGTTTGAAAGAAGTGCGCATGAAAAGTAAGGGGGGAGGCGAAAATGTATTTGCTGCGAAGATGTGTAAAGTGCGTAGTGAAGCCATGCTACGATCCTCTGGGCCATACAGTATTGCAGGGGTTAACTGCTTGCCCGAAAAGCATGCAAAGAAAGCCTGTGCTGCTCCATGACCCACCCCTGGGCGTGGCTACCAAAGTACACGTGTCGCAGCCAAAGGGGAACTTAAAGTCACTGCTGTTGTTTGCCGGAGGACCGGAAGTCGGGGCTGCACCGATGACGTCCTTCCAGTCGGCAGCTATTTTGGAGAAGCCCAAGATAAAAGGAGCACTGCACAGCTACCTCTTCAGTCAACGACGAGGAAGAGGAGAGTACAGACATGGCGGAGAGCAGCGTTCCACGTGGTGAGAGTCCAAAGATGGCGCGGGAGCAGTGGAAAGTTGTGGCAGTCGCAGCCCAACAATTCCAAGAACTTGCCGACCGTCTGCAGCAATTGTCGCTGAACATGGAGGGGGCCTGTCAACTACCCACATTGCCCGAGGGCGACGACGACTGGCCGGCCACCCCTCTGGGGGAAACTTCAGGGACATCAAGAGCGGCATCACTGGTGAGACTGTCCCCTCACCACCGTACATGGGGATCCTGGGCCAAGATCCCGACAGAGGAGTCTTCCATGAGTACCCCGGCGGAAGCCGCATTTTCATCCTCCTCCAGCCCAGAGCCAGAAGTACCCCTGTCCCAAGTAACCCTGCCGAGTGCACGACCGCACTCACCCCCTCTGCCTGGGTGGGTGTTTGGGGACGAACCGGATCTCATCCAGTTTATGCACGAGTCTGTTCTCCCTGAGCCCGGGAAGTCACACCCACCGGTCCCCACGGCACAGAAGGAGAGGGCCTGCAGGGAGGCCAAAATGGCTAAGCTTAAGGAACAGCTTAAAGCTCGACAGCGGGAACTCTGTGCCCCTAATTCTGTTCATCTCCCCTATGAAGAAAGGGTCCGCCAGCAGCAAAATACCAAAGATCTGGAGGCCCTCTACATCCGCATGTGGGACCACCCCCCGAGAAGGGGAAACACTGTTAGAGTGCCATCGCGCCACGGTGACCAAATTCGACAAGCCCAGGGGATATGGTACTCTCCTTTATTGCAGGACAGGGAGTACCATCCTGGTAAACAGAAGGGCTGGCCAAAGGGAGTATCTTCACAAAAAATACCACTCCCTGGAAGTTGGAGAAATAGTAGAATATACACCGGTCCAGAGTCTAAGGGGTGAGTAGGCTGCAGCAGTTACGAGGCCAAAGAAGCCAACGCAGATCCCCTTCAAGTATTTCCCCTCCGATGACTGGGAGGCAGATCCACATGGACTGAGGCCGAAGAGGTCCATCCCTATTGCCTCCAACGAAAGAGATTTCTTCCCACCACGACCGGATGTCTCCATGCCTTGTAATGTGCCCAGGCCTACTCCTACTGAGGAGGTTTGGCCTAAACTGCGGGCACCAACCACAGTGCCGCGGCCTACTCCTACTTAGGAGGTTTGGCCGGACCAACCGGCACCAACAGGAACAGCAACCATTAATTTTATGGTAAACGTAAACCCCACGGTGTCTCAGTCTACCCTGTCCAATGTTGCTTGGGATACCACCATCAAACCCGTCAAGTGGTCCTCATCTCATCCTGACTCCCAGATGTGCAAGAGTGTAACCAGAGGGGAGGGCGTATCAGGAAGGGGTGTATGTGAAGCCTGCCTTGATTTTTTTTTTGTTGTTGTTGTTCAACTCTGTCTATTATAGACTCATTCAACGTTGAAGAAGGTGCCTAGCAGGACTATGCTACGACAGGTCCAGTTAATAATGCAACCACCAAGCTTGTGCCTGGCCTATGGCCAAGAGACTCCTGGTCCATAGGAGATTCGTAAGTGTGTGCCCGGCTAAGTGGTAGTAGCCGTGTTTTGTGGACTCCTATCCCAGGTAGACTGCTGATCCTTGTGCGCCTGTTTATATGTACATACATATCATCTATAAAGTAATATATTGTGTCCCTACGTGGATAATTTGCACTTCCATCAGGTGAATGCACCTGTCAATTTGTGTGTGTCCTCTCATAAATGTGTGTTTAAAGATTAGACTAATGTAGATGGTTGTTGTACAGGGATTTCAACTCTGTACACATGTACACAAAATTATAATGGTGTTGTAGTAGCTGTATTCAGGTGGCTCTCTCAGCTCCACTGAGAGTAACATTCATGTCACTCATCGCTAACACCTACTCAGGGTAATCTACCTCTCAGATATCAAGACTGACTTCCAATTAATTTCATTTACACATAGTGCATATCCTCACTTCTCTAGTGTACTTACCTCACCATAATTTCAAAAAATATATATCTCACATTTCAAGTAACTTAACACAAAGCTTTAGGGACTGTAACATGTCATTATTCAGTTCCATACCACAGTTTGCATACTAACTTGTTCTTTTTCTTTCTACGTGTTCAGGATTCTCTTCCTGGCCAGAAGGCGCTCCAGTAAGCCTAAGTGTATACACGTATTCAGTAAGGTAACCTATGTCAGGATTATCTAGAAAGAGTTCTAGGGATAAGTGCGTGTAGCCAATGGACCCTAGTTGCCAGGTATTGGTCAGATAGCCTCAGGCAAACCAGTACATCACCAGTGTGCATAACAGTTAACTAGTGTGGTATAAATAAAAACATAAAGTGAGATTCAAATGTCTTAGTGTATATATATTCATAACAGTTTAGTCAAAAGAGAAAAAGTAAATAATAAAAGTCAGTAAATGATAGGATGTATCTCATGTGTAATAATGTCATCCCGTTTGTGAAATCATGGACAATACAATCCTGTCCGTGAGTTTACGAGCTTTCCATGTTTGCATACTAAGGTGATATAGTATAATTTTTTTGGTGTAAGTATATAAAAAGAAAAAAAAAATGTTTTAATATTTAGAGCCTGCAAGGACTTTTATCAAAAGTAAGGACTTTTATCAAAAGCAAGGACTCTTTTGTTGTCTGTTGATACAGCCTGATTAAAAGGACATTTCAAAGATATGCCCAGGACTGTCTAAAAACTTTCAATACTTCGTTCCTCTGTCTCAGGGGACAGTCGTCGAGGTCGACTCATTTCAAGTGAGGGGGTTTGTGGTGTCCCGGTACTGTACGTGCTGTACCTTCTGTTATAAGTCCCCAAAGTCAGAGTTCCTCCGCACTGATAGGATGATCTTAGTGGGATAACCCTTAGTCACCTCTTCCTTCTTTAATTTAGTGTCAAAAAGAGAAAGTTTATTAAAACACAGAGATAAGGTACATAAACCTTGCACTGCGCGCGCAGGCGCTTGGTTGAAAAAGGCATAATCAACAACAAATCATCAACTAAGGCACGTCAAAGATGTATTATGAACAAAAGCAGGCTGAGTGCCATGTAACATAACTAGAACTGGTACTAGTCCGGTTAATGACACACGAGGAGGGGCGGATAAGGGTGATAGGAAGAGACACTAGGGTTTTAACGGAGCTGCAGGTCACCTAAAAGGAGTAAAGGTAACATTAATAAAGGGCGAGATCGGTCCTATGAGGGCGGAGGGTCCCGTTTATAGACAAGATCATAGAGTAAAATAGTAGGACATATCAGGGGCATGAGGAGAGGAAAGCCAAGGGTCCCATATTTTCCCAAACCCCTGCATGGTATCAAATTTAAGGAGTTCAATCGTTCCATAATCATAATATTGTTAACACGGGAGATCACCATAGGTAGCAAAAGGTCAGGGGATTTCCATTTAGAGGCAATATGTATACGGGCAGCTAATAGGATAAACTGGGTTAAGCAAAATAAAGCATTAGGCGTCCCATTAGGTTTGTGCCCTACCTTCTTTAATTTTATGTGTTTGTAATATATAATGTATAGTGTAAATATTGCTTCCAGGACCTTAGGTCACATGATTAGTAATTATATTGTTCTTCTAAGGTTAAGGACCTTCCAGGTCAGGTGCTCATGTCACATGTTGTACCAACATGCTTTGTATTAGGACTGACAGATCTGGAGGACCAATAAGCTTGAAGCCCGCCCCTTTAGATATAAGGGCGCTGTTATCCAATCCTCGCTCTCTTGGGTTCCGGACTATAAGAGAGAGAGAAGCTCCGTGAATACCTGCAAGACAAATCTAGGCCTGAAGCCTGCTAACTTCAGCCGAATACAAAACCGTGAGTTCAATGTAACTCAATCCTAATCCTACGTGACTGCTGGACCTAAACAATTCCCCTAAATCCAGTGGAACAGCATAAAGCAATTACTTCAAGCTTATTCCCTAACAGTCCCAACCAAACCTGTGAGGAACCTAAAGTCCGGTCCTCTGTAAAGACTGTTACTACGTTTAATCTGCATAAAATCTGTAGTAAAGTTATCTTCAGTTTACTAAAACTCTGGTTGTGGACAATCCTTTATTCCTCCCTATCATTCCTGGGACAGGTGGCGGTAGGATATGTATACAGAGAGGAACCCGCACCCTGACAGTTAATGGTTAATCCAACACTGTTACGCCGAGCGCTCCGGGTCCCCGCTCCTCCCCGGAGCGCTCGCAGCGTTCTCTCATTCGCAGCGCCCCGGTCAGGCCTGCTGACCGGGTGCGCTGCGATATTACTCCCAGCCGGGATGCGATTCGCGATGCGGGACGCGCCCGCTCGCGATGCGCATCTCGGCTCCCGTACCTGACCCGTTCCCCGTCTGTGTTGTCCCGGCGCGCGCGGCCCCGCTCCTTAGGGCGCGCGCGCGCCGGGTCTCTGCCATTTAAAGGGCCGCTGCGCCACTGATTGGCGCAGCAGGCCTAATCAGTATTCTCACCTGTGCACTCCCTACTTATGCCTCACTCCCCCTGCACTCCCTCGCCGGATCTTGTTGCCATTGTGCCAGTGAAAGCGTTCCCTTGTGTGTTCCTAGCCTGTGTTCCAGACCTCCTGCCGTTGCCCCTGACTACGATCCTTGCTGCCTGCCCTGACCTTCTGCTACGTCCGACCTTGCTCTTGTCTACTCCCTTGTACCGCGCCTATCTTCAGCAGTCAGAGAGGTTGAGCCGTTGCTGGTGGATACGACCTGGTTGCTACCGCCGCTGCAAGACCATCCCGCTTTGCGGCGGGCTCTGGTGAATACCAGTAGCAACTTAGAACCGGTCCACCAACACGGTCCACGCCAATCCCTCTCTGGCATAGAGGATCCACCTCCAGCCAGCCGAATCGTGACAGTAGATCCAGCCATGGATCCCGCTGAAGTCCCACTGCCAGTTGTCGCCGACCTCACCACGGTGGTCGCCCAGCAGTCGCAACAGATAGCGCAACAAGGCCACCAGCTGTCTCAACTGACCGTGATGCTACATCAGCTATTACCACAACTCCAGCAACAATCTCCTCCGCCAGCTCCTGCATCTCCTCCGCAGCGAGTGGCCGCTTCCGGCCTACGATTATCCTTGCCGGATAAATTTGATGGGGACTCTAAGTTTTGCCGTGGCTTTCTTTCGCAATGTTCCCTGCACTTGGAGATGATGTCGGACCAGTTTCCTACTGAAAGGTCTAAGGTGGCTTTCGTAGTCAGCCTTCTGTCTGGGAAAGCTCTGTCATGGGCCACACCGCTCTGGGACCGCAATGACCCTGTCACTGCCTCTGTACACTCCTTCTTCACGGAGATTCGAAGTGTCTTTGAGGAACCTGCCCGAGCCTCTTCTGCTGAGACTGCCCTGTTGAACCTGGTCCAGGGTAATTCTTCTGTTGGCGAGTACGCCATCCAATTCCGTACTCTTGCCTCCGAATTATCCTGGAATAATGAGGCCCTCTGCGCGACCTTTAAAAAAGGCCTATCCAGCAACATTAAAGATGTGCTGGCCGCACGAGAAATTCCTGCTAACCTGCATGAACTTATTCATCTGGCCACCCGCATTGACATGCGTTTTTCCGAAAGGCGTCAGGAGCTCCGCCAGGATATGGACTTTGTTCGCACGAGGCGGTTTCTCTCCCCGGCTCCTCTCTCCTCTGGTCCTCTGCAATCCGTTCCTGTGCCTCCCGCCGTGGAGGCTATGCAAGTTGACCGGTCTCGCTTGACACCTCAAGAGAGGACACGACGCCGCATGGAGAATCTGTGCCTGTACTGTGCCAGTACCGAACACTTCTTGAAGGTTTGTCCTATCCGTCCTCCCCGCCTGGAAAGACGTACACTGACTCCGCACAAAGGCGAGACAGTTTTTGACGTCAACTCTGCTTCTCCACGCCTTACTGTGCCTGTGCGGATATCTTCCTCTACCCTCTCCTTCTCTGCTATGGCCTTCCTGGATTCCGGATCTGCAGGAAATTTTATTTTGGCCTCTCTCATTAACAGGTTCAACATCCCAGTGACCAGTCTCGCCAGACCCCTCTACATCATTTCTGTTAACAATGAAAGATTGGACTGTACCGTGCGTTACCGCACAGAACCTCTCCTAATGTGCATCGGACCTCATCAAGAAGAAATTGAATTTTTGGTCCTCTCCAACTGCACTTCTGAAATTCTTCTTGGATTACCGTGGCTTCAACGCCATTCCGCAACCCTTGATTGGTCCACAGGAGAAATCAAGAACTGGGGTACTTCTTGTCTCAAGGACTGTCTTAAACCGGTTCCCAGTACTCCCTGCCGTGACCCTGTGGTTCCCCCTGTATTCGGTCTTCCTAAGGCTTATATGGACTATGCCGACGTCTTTTGCAAGAAGCAAGCGGAGACTTTACCCCCTCACAGGCCTTATGACTGTCCTATTGACCTCCTCCCGGGTACTACTCCACCCCGGGGCAGAATCTATCCTCTGTCTGCTCCAGAGACTCTTGCCATGTCTGAGTACATCCAGGAAAATTTAAAAAAGGGGTTTATCCGCAAATCCTCCTCTCCTGCCGGAGCTGGATTTTTTTTGTGTCCAAAAAAGATGGCTCCCTACGCCCTTGCATTGACTACCGCGGACTTAATAAAATCACGGTAAAAAAACGCTACCCCTTACCTCTTATCTCGGAACTCTTTGATCGCCTACAAGGCGCCCACATCTTTACCAAACTGGACTTAAGAGGTGCTTATAATCTCATCCGCATCAGGGAGGGGGACGAATGGAAGACTGCATTTAACACTAGAGATGGACACTTTGAGTATCTGGTCATGCCCTTTGGCCTGTGCAACGCCCCTGCCGTCTTCCAAGACTTTGTTAATGAAATTTTTCGTGATCTCCTATATACCTGTGTTGTGGTTTATCTGGACGATATTCTGATTTTTTCTGCCAACTTAGAAGAACACCGCCAGCATGTCCGCATGGTTCTTCAGAGACTTCGGGACAATCAACTTTATGCCAAAATGGAGAAATGTCTCTTTGAATGTCAATCTCTTCCTTTCCTAGGATACTTGGTCTCTGGCCAGGGACTACAAATGGACCCAGATAAACTCTCTGCCGTCTTAGATTGGCCACGCCCCTCCGGACTCCGTGCTATCCAAAGTTTTTTGGGGTTTGCCAATTATTACAGACAATTTATTCCACACTTTTCCACTATTGTGGCTCCTATCGTGGCTTTAACCAAGAAAAATGCCAATCCCAAGTCCTGGTCTCCACAAGCGGAAGACGCATTTAAACATCTCAAGTCTGCCTTTTCTTCTGCTCCCGTGCTCTCCAGACCTGTCCCATCTAAACCCTTCCTATTGGAGGTAGATGCCTCTTCAGTGGGAGCTGGAGCTGTCCTTCTACAAAAAAATTCTTCCGGGCATGCTGTTACTTGTGTTTTTTTTTCTAGGACCTTCTCTCCGGCGGAGAGAAACTACTCCATTGGTGATCGAGAACTACTGGCCATTAAATTGGCGCTTGAGGAATGGAGGCACCTGCTGGAGGGATCAAAATTTCCAGTTATCATATACACTGATCACAAGAATCTCTCCTATCTCCAGTCTGCCCAACGACTGAACCCTCGCCAGGCTATGTGGTCGTTGTTCTTTGCCCGTTTTAACTTTGAAATCCATTTTCGCCCTGCTGACAAGAACATTAGGGCCGATGCCCTCTCTCGTTCTTCTGATGCCTCTGAAGTAGAGGTCTCTCCGCAACACATCATTCCTCCGGACTGTCTGATCTCCACTTCTCCAGCCTCCATCAGGCAAACTCCTCCAGGGAAGACCATCGTTTCTCCACGCCAGCGTCTCGGGATTCTCAAATGGGGACACTCCTCCCACCTCGCAGGCCATGCGGGCATCAAAAAATCCTTGCAACTCATCTCTCGATTTTATTGGTGGCCGACTCTGGAGACTGATGTTGTTGATTTCGTGCGGGCCTGTACTGTCTGTGCCCGGGATAAGACTCCTCGCCAGAAGCCTGCTGGTCTCCTTCATCCTCTGCCTGTTCCTGAACAGCCTTGGTCACAGATTGGTATGGACTTTATTACGGACTTGCTCTCATCCCGTGGCAACACAGTTGTTTGGGTGGTCGTTGATCGATTTTCCAAGATGGCACATTTTATTCCTCTTCCTGGTCTTCCTTCAGCGCCTCAGTTGGCAAAGCAATTTTTTGTACACATTTTTCGCCTTCACGGTTTGCCCACGCATATCGTCTCGGATAGAGGCGTCCAATTCGTGTCTAAATTCTGGAGGGCCCTCTGTAAACAGCTCAAGATCAAATTAAACTTCTCTTCTTCTTATCATCCCCAATCCAATGGGCAAGTAGAAAGAGTTAATCAGGTCCTGGGTGACTATTTACGGCATTTTGTTTCCTCCCGCCAGGATGACTGGGCAGATCTTCTACCATGGGCCGAATTCTCATACAACTTCAGAGTCTCCGAATCTTCTGCTAAATCCCCATTTTTCGTGGTGTACGGCCGTCACCCTCTTCCTCCCCTCCCTACTCCCTTGCCCTCTGGTCTGCCCAGCGTGGATGAAGTGACTCGTGATCTTTCCACCATATGGAAAGAGACCCAAAATTCTCTTTTACAGGCTTCATCCCGGATGAAAAGATTTGCTGATATAAAAAGAAGAACTCCCCCCATTTTTGCTCCCAGAGACAAGGTATGGCTCTCCGCTAAATATGTCCGCTTTCGTGTCCCCAGTTATAAACTGGGACCACGCTATCTTGGTCCTTTCAAAATCAAGTGCCTTCTTCCTCCTTCTCTCCATATTCCCAATGCCTTCCATGTCTCTCTCCTTAAACCACTCATCCTTAACCGCTTCTCTCCTAAAGTTGTTTCTCCCACTCCAGTTTCCGGATCTTCCGACGTCTTTTCTGTGAAGGAGATTCTAGCATCCAAGACGGTCAGAGGTAAAAGATTCTTCTTGGTTGACTGGGAGAATTGCGGCCCTGAGGAGAGATCCTGGGAACCTGAGGACAACATCCTGGACAAAAGTCTTATCCTCAGGTTCTCAGGCTCCAAAAAGAGGGGGAGACCCAAGGGGGGGGTACTGTTACGCCGAGTGCTCCGGGTCCCCGCTCCTCCCCGGAGCGCTCGCTTGCTCTTGTCTACTCCCTTGTACCGCGTCTATCTTCAGCAGTCAGAGAGGTTGAGCCGTTGCTGGTGGATACGACCTGGTTGTTACCGCCGCTGCAAGACCATCCCGCTTTGCGGCGGGCTCTGGTGAATACCAGTAGCAACTTAGAACCGGTCCACCAACACGGTCCACGCCAATCCCTCTCTGGCATAGAGGATCCACCTCCAGCCAGCCGAATCGTGACAAACACCCTTTAATCACTGCTGAGCTACACACTACCCTACCCCCCCAAGCTACCACACTAATATACTTCACTCACCTGTGTTTAGTGGCTAGTATCAAATTTCTATGTCTTTCTTTTCATTTTCTTTTCATATTCTGCAGTCTACTAGATAAGTGTTGTCTCGGACCTTTCCCAGCTTGCTGTGCAGCCCCGAGACAGTAAATCACAAGTCAGGTGCTGAAAGGGAGCTTGGCTGCATCGTCTGTTGTGTGTGAAGACGACACTACCGGCGCACATGTGCGTGCATTCATCATCACACAGATCCACAGCTTGTGTCACGTGATGTCAGGAAAGTCATGTGATCAAAGGGAGCGTGGCTGTGCTGTAATGCGTGGGGTGACCGATGTGTGGGAGGGAAATAAGTCCCCTAACACCTTGAAACAACGTATCCTCGGGATTGTAGGGAGGCCACAGAAACAGGAAACAGTTCCCAAAAACAAGGTAACAGCGTGATGGGGTCACAGGACATGGCCATTTACCACCAACACAAGCACAGATCCTTGATAATAATTCCCATTACTGTATGACCCTTAATGGGGTACTCCGGTGAAAAACATCTTATGTTGTCTGATTGCAGGGGTCCTGCGACCGGGCCGGCAGCGGAGGTGTCAGGAACACGAAAGCTTGGAGCTTCCGTGTTCGCGACGTCACGCAATGCCCCTCCATTCATGTCTATGTCCCTCCCATAGACATGAATGGAGGGGGGCATAGCATCTGTAATTGCAAGTCATCCGGCACAGAGCAGAATTTGCTTTGTGCACGGATGACCGGGGTGCCGTGCCGGAGATCGTGGGGGTCCCCAGCGACGGGACCACCGCGATCAGACGTCTAATCCCCTATCCTTTGGATAGGGGCTAAGATGTTTATCTGTGGAATACCCCTTTAATGCCTAAAGTTTGGATAACCCCTTCAAAGTGAAAGATATAGCTAGTCCTCATGGTGCCTAAGGCCCCACCTTGCAGGTAAAATTAAGTATGTTAGCTGTAGAATGAATCTTCATTCAACCTATATAACCTTTATCTTTTCTTTTTCCTATCCCTGGTTGTGTAAAATTTATTAGGAACCTCTTTCTGTCCCACATTAGTGGCATAAGGAAGAGGAGTGTGTCTGGTATGTCACAAGTTGCACCCAATCCTTTGCGAATTGGTTTAAATAAATTTGGCGCAGGATTTTCAGTCCATTCTAGATCACTACAGGTTATTGTGTGAACTGTTACATGTATTCCTATGACTGTTCATTGGTACTTCCTATTCCTGCTGTGTTTTCTTCTCTCTTTTATGGCCTTTGGCTCATTAGTACAACCAATGGTGTCACGTGCCAAGAATCTGTAATACATCTTGGTTGGTTTACCTTGATGAACAAGTCGGACAGGTATTTTATAGGTATGACTTTAAATAACATTGATTTAGTCTTGTTTGCTTATGCCTGTGCAGGTGTAGTGATAACATGGATCGCAGCAGTGTTATAGAGTTCAGGATACGCAAACGTCTTATTGCTAGAAAGAAATAGCCGTTTCAATATGCCAAAATTACCATCCTACCTAATCAATGGAGGAAGAGAATTCTTAAAGTTAAAGGATAGGGGATAAGATGTCTGATCGCGGGAGTTCCGTTGCTGGGGACCCCCGTGATCTCCCTGCTGTACCCGACGTTTGTTTAGAGTGTCGGGTGCAGTGCCCGAGGCTCATGATGTCACGGCTGCAACCCCCTTGTGACATCACAGCCACGCCCCTCAATGCAAGTCACACCCCCACCCATAGATTTGCATTGAGGGGGCGTGGCCGTGACATCACGAGCCTCCATCCCACATCGCCAGTCATCCGGCATGGAGCAAAGTTTCCTCCGTGCACCGGATGTCTGGGGTTCCGCAGCCGAGTTCGCAGGGATCCCCAGTGGCGGGACCCCCACGATCAGACATCTTATCCCCTATCCTTTGGATAGGGGATAAGATGTATAGGGGTGGAGTACCCCTTTAAGGTTGAACAATGTCTTATTCTCCACCCCCTGGTTTAGCCCTAAGCCGAATCTAATTTACTGCAGTAGGGTTACTCTCTGTAGGGTCTTGTCTATGATAGCTTGCTAAGGACATCGGCCCTCTAAAACTTTGCTACCAGATGACACAGCTCCTGATGTCTAACAATTGGCGCAAATGTCTCTGGACAGGTTCGACTCTTCATCTGATTACCTCACTTCCACCATCTGCTCCAATTGTCACCTTAGGTCATCTCCATTTATGCCTACACAGTCTAGATATAGTGGATTGGTTGTCCAGTTGAGGAAGAAATCCATCTATATGGTGCAATCCACCAGTCAGGTAGTGATAGGATAGAATCTTTTATTATAGAACCAAAACTACGCGTTTCTGGGCATTAGAGTCCATTCGTCAGGTGTATGGCGCAATCAACTAGCCCGGCAGTGATAGATAATATCACAAGAATCTTTTTATTGTACAAGCAAGGACACTTGACGAAGGGGCTCCTATGCCCACAAATGCATAGTGTTTGGCTGTACAATAAACAGTGGATTGCGCCATACACCTGACGAAGGGGCTCTAATGCCCAGAAATGTGTATTGTTTAGTTCTACAATAAAAAGATTTTTGTGATATTATTTATCACTGCCTGACTGGTGGATTGTGCCATATAGATGGTTTTTCTTCCCTCTACTGAAGAAATATATAATTCGGCTAACATGTTCTATGTGCCAATTCCTGGAAGGCTGAACCACCTATACTCTGCCTGCATAGTGGTTGTGTCTGTTAAACACCCAGAAAAGATAAGCAGATCCCCTAGAGGGTCTCCCTTCTCCTATTTTTCTTACATATCAGACATATTGCCCTTTGAGGACCTCTGCTTCTTTTTGTCTTAGATAGACATAGATATAGTGGATGACCTAAGTCACGTCATGGACCTCTCTGCTGCACCATTCAGTTCAAGGTTTCGCCACAGTACCTCTCCACAGATCAAGTGAAATCCCTGTTCCGAAAGTCTCTTGTTTGGACCACGTTATTATGGGAATGAGACTGAACTATCTATGTTTACCCAGCCAGACTTTCTGTCAACATTGAATTTGTTACTTCATGAGCCAGGTCCGACGCCATCTGCAGGATTGGCAGCTTAAGCAGGGGACGCTATCCACTCGCCTTATACTATATAATATCAGACATCTGAGTTGGCCTAGAAAAATGAGTCCTTCATTATAGGAGGACCTGATGGGCTTAGTAAAGGACCTAATATCAGGTTGAGATTTCCCATCTACTCTGGATGGCTTCTTCTTTTTGGCCATCAAGACTGATATTTGCTTTTGAGAAAGGCTCTGTGATCGGAACATATCTGGCCAGTTTGTCCTTTTCTCCTACATTTCAGAGAGTCTTAAAGGGGTATTCTGGCCATAGACATCTTATCCCCTATCCAAAGTATAGGAGATAAGATGTCTGATCGCCGGGGGCCAACCGCTGGGACCCCCCGCGATCTCCGTACAGCACCCACATTCTATGCCGGGCTGCCGCTCCAGTCTTGGAAACCTCCGTCTTTCCAGCACTGGAGATGTGAGGTCACGCCACTCCCTCTCCATTCATGTCTATAGGAGGGGGTGAGTAGAATGCAGGTGCTGCACGGAGATCGCAGGGGGCCCGCCGCTGGGACCGTTCCGCGATCTCCGTAGGATAGGGGATAAGAGGTCTATGGCCGGAATACCCCTTTAAGGCCTGCAACATAATGACCCTATAAAGAGCATATAAACTCTTCCCAAACCACTCCTAGTTAGTGAGGTGTTATTTTGTGATATCCTAGGTACGCCCTGGTCATGTCTCCATATGCCTACTATTGAATTCCAAAACTGCAGTCTAGCCAGTGTCTTATTGCAGTGCCATCTGCTTCCTCTCTAAGCCCTCGCCAGGCCTTCCCGAGCACAATAGACCATGGAGATGTGTTTAGAAAGTAGAAGGAAAAACGCATTGATCTGATGTGTTTTGGCTCAACCTGCAACTCCTCTGCGTCTTTTTATACTGCTTATTGGCTAGGCGTGACCAAGCTGTAAATACCACAAAACGGAGCCATCGCTCCTCATGCTCTTTTTGAGCTAGTTTGTTTGTCTTCACCCTCCTGTTGTTCCTGCACCTCGGAATGTGAAGAAAAGTCTTCAATTTTGCACCAGTCAGTAGGTGAGTGCTACGTTATTTTCTATATTCCAGCTTGTACAGTTGTGGATTTCTATGCGGGAGCACCTCCGCATTGACCCCAGTGTTACAGCCATCTATATCCTGCAATATCCAGATTCAGATACCTCCTTGGTGCCCAGACCTCCTTGGTTTGCCTCTTTTAAAAAATGTTTTATACTCGGACTCCTCTGCTTCTTGTAAAACTTGACTGATATCTTACAACAATAAGATCCCTCTGATGCTTTGGAAGCTCACTTTGGGCCATGGTTTTTGCTGTAAAACCATGGCCCACAAATCCTACTAGAACAGCTTAATTTTATTTGTGCTTATTCAGAGTCACTTTAAATAATAGCAGATGTGTAATGAATTCTATTTAACAAGACTTGGAATGTAATTGGTTAATTCTGAACACTGAAACATTGCCAGTTTTAAGAGGTTGTGCACACTTAGGCATCCAAATTATAGTGGCCCTTATTTACTAAGAGTGTTGTGTAGGTTTCTTTGTGGGTTTTAATTCCTTACAATTTATTTTCCACGGTATTTACTGAGGTTTCCCTACATTTTCCACTTTCCCTACACTTTCCTTTTTTTACACATGTTCTGCTCTGTCGGGTTTTTCCTCAGCTCAAATCCACCACATTTTATGTGGAAACCTTAGTAAATTTGTTGGGTTTTTGTGAAAATGTCGGTAACACGCCCCTTTTCAGAGACCACGCCCCATTTCCCCAGTGGTCATGCCCCTTTTTGGGGTTTACTACGCTAGACGGGGTTTTTTCAGTTCTGGCGTAAAATCTGGTGCAGACAGAATTTCTGGCGCAATGTGCCCGAATCTGGCGCACAACCCGACAAGACATGTCGGGTTTGCAATAGTAAATGAGGGCAAGTGTGTGTTTTTCCCCCTTTTAAAGATTTGTTTGTTTTGTAATTGAATTGTTCACATTATAGGTCCCATTAAAGATGGAAAAAGTGCTGACATGATTTATCTTTGTCTCATTCTTTAACATCACAAGAACCTGTCATTTTAAAGGGGTATATAGATTTTACATATCCACTTTATATACATTGTGTAGTGTGAAGGTTCCAATATACCTTCCTTGCCCTTTATCTAACCTTATACTTCACACTTCACAAGGGAACTATATATAACATACTGATAAAGCACAAATCCATTTGAAAACAATTTAGAGTTTAAAAATAGAATCAATCTAGATTAACCCCTTAAGGACCGGGCCATTTTACACCTTAGGACCGGAGCGTTTTTTGCAATTCTGACCACTGTCATTTTAAACATTAATAACTCTGGAATGCTTTTACTTATCATTCTGATTCCGAGATTGTTTTTTCGTGACATATTCTACTTTAACATAGAGGTAACATTTTGTGGCAACTTGCATCCTTTCATGGTGAAAAATCCCAAAATTTGATGAAAAAAATCAAAATTTTGCATTTTTCGAACTTTGAAGCTCTCTGCGTGTAAGGAAAATGGATATACATAATAAAATAAAAATTTGATCACATATACAATATATCTACTTTATGTTTGCATCATAAAATTGATGAGTTTTTACTTTTGAATGACACCAGAGGGCTTCAAAGTTCAGCAGCAATTTTCAAATTTTTCACAAAATTTTCAAACTCACTTTTTTCAGTGACCAGTTCAGTTTTGAAGTGGATTTGAAGGGTCTTCATATTAGAAATACCCCACGAATGACCCCATTATAAAAACTACACCCCCCAAAGTATTCAAAATGACATTCAGTAAGTGTTTTAACCCTTTAGGTGTTTCACAGGAATAGCAGCAAAGTGAAGGAGAAAATTTAAAATCTTCATTTTTTTACACTCGTATTTTCTTGTAGACCCAATTTTTGAATTTTTGAAGGGGTAAAAGGAGAAAATTTTTACTGGTATTTGTAGCCCAATTCCTCTCGAGTAAGCACATACCTCATATGTCTATGTAAAGTGTTCGGCGGGCGCAGTAGAGGGCTCAGAAGGGAAGGAGCGACAAGGGGATTTTGGAGAGAACACTTTTCTGAAATGGTATTTGGGGGGCATGTCCCCTTTAGGAAGCCCCTAGGGTGCAAGGACAGCAAAAAAGAAACCACATGGCATTATATTTTGGAAACTAGACCCCTTGGGGAACATAACAAGGGGTAAAGTGAACCTTAATACCCCACAGCGGTTTCATGACTTTTGCATATGTAAAAAAAAAATAATAATTTACCTAAAATGCTTGTTTTTGCAAAAATTTTACATTTTTTCAAAGGGTTAAAGCAGAAAATACCCCCCAAAATTGGAAGCCCAATTTCTCCCGATTCAGAAAACACCCCATATGGGGGTGAAAAGTGCTCTGCTGGCGCACTACAGGTCTCAGAAGAGGAATACTCACATTTGGCGCACTACAGGTCTCAGAAGAGGAATACTCACATTTGGCTTTTTGGAATCAAATTTTGCTCTGGGGGCATGCCGCATTTAGGAAGTGCCTATGGTGCCAGGACAGCAAAAAAAAAAAACCACATGGCATTATATTTTGGAAACTAGACCCCTTGGGGAACGTAACAAGGGGTAAAGTGAACCTTAATACCCCACAGGGGCTTCACGACTTTTGCATATGTAAAAAAAAAAAAGAATTTTTACCTAAAATGCTTGTTTTCGCAAAAATTTTAAATGTTTACAAAGGGTTAAAGCAGAAAATACCCCCCAGGACAGCAAAAAAAAAACACATGGCATTATATTTTGGAAACTAGACCCCTCGGGGAACGTAACAAGAAATAAAGTGAGCCTTAATACCCCACAGGGGTTTCACGACTTTTGCATATGTAAAAAAATAAATAATAATTTACCTAAAATTTTACATTTTTACAAAGGGTTAAAGCAGAAAATACTCCCCAAAAATTGAAGCCCAATTTCTCTCGATTCAGAAAACACCCCATATGGGGGTGAAAATTGCTCTGCTGGCGCACTACAGGTTTAGACGAGGAGTAGTCACATTTGGCTTTTTGGAAGCAAATTTTGCTCTGGGGGCATGCCGCATTTAGGAAGCCCCTATGGTGCCAGGACAGCAACCCCCCCCCCCCATGGCATTATATTTTGGAAACTAGACCCCTTGGGGAACGTAACAAGGGGTAAAGTGAAACTTAATACCCCACAGGGGTTTCACGACTTTTGCATATGTAAAAAAAAATAATAATAATTTTACCTAAAATGCTTGTTTTCGCTAAATATTTATTTTCCACTAAAATGTGGGTTTCCCCACAAATTTCACATTTTTGCAAGGTATAATAGTAGAAAAGACCCCCCAAAATTTGTAACCCCATCTCTTCTGAGTATAAGTGGACGTCAAATGCACTGCTGGAGCGCCACAATGCTCAGAAGAGAAGGAGTCACATTTTCAAACTTTGCTGAAATGGGGGGGACATGTCGCATTTAGGAAGCCCCTATGGTGCCAGGACAGCAAAATACCCCCCACATGTCATATCATTTTGGAAACTAGACCCCTTGAGGAATGTAACAAGGGGTAAAAAGAGCCTTAATATCCCACAGGGGTTTCACAACTTTTGCATATGTAAAAAAAAAAAAAAAAATTCACTAAAATGTGTTTCCCAACAAATTTTACATTTTTACAAGGGTTAATAGCAGAAAATACCCCACAAAATTTGTAAATACATTTCTTTGGAGTAAGGACATACCTTAATTTTTGATGATTTTCGCTCCGCGGGTGCACACCAGGTCTTGGAGTGGGAGGTCAGTCAGGGGCCTTGAGCTTATTATAGCAGCGAGGATGTGGGATCCCCCCTCAAGGAGCGTTAATGGGGGGAGCACTGAGCCCTTAAATAGGGGAACACTATGGGGGACAACGGGCCATAACTGGGGTAGACAGGTGGGGTACAGAGGCCCGTAATATGGGGTACAGTGGGCCAGAAAATAATATAATAATAAAAAAAGGATATGTTCCCAGAATGATGACCCAGAGCATAGCCAAAACAAAAAAAATATGCCCGCCCCAAACCCTATGCTCTGAGTCATCATTCTGGGAATGTGATGTGTGTGGCCGTCCCTAACCTGTTGCCTCAAATGCGCACCCGCTCAGGTGGAGAGAGAGCGCTGCGCATTTGAGGCAGCATAAAAAAGTCCCCGATGATAGTGACTCAGTGACCTATGACCCATTTCTGAAAAAACACCCCCAGAGGTCTTATCAGTTTTTTTTTTTTTTTTCAGGTTTTTTTGGGCAATTTAGTGATTTATGGGGGTTAAATTTTGGAATCTACTCTGGACTTGGTACATTGGTCAAATTATGGAAAATTTAACTGAAAAGGGAAAATTTAGGGCTCCATGGAAGTGTGATACTCCCTGAAGCAGCCTATGCAGAGGCCCGGATTATCTGGGCATGTGTCACATTGATACCTGGTGTCCCTCCGAATCCCCCTCCTGTAACACACTCTGCATTTTTTCTGGGATCATCCCTTCTTTCCACTGGGGGGGGACCTCACCTGGAAAGTGTTGGCCTGGGACGATCCTGGTGCCTATAACTCCAGACCCTTGGGAAGTCTGGCCTGCTCTTTCCCGGTCAGCAAAGATCAGGAACCTTAGGACTTCTTCTTGGTACTGGAGGAATGTCCCTGTGTTGCCAGCGTACTGGGATAGTACAAAAGCGTTGTACATGGCAACCTGTACCAAGTAGACCGCAACTTTATTGTACCATGCCCGTGTTTTCCGCATGTCAATCCGGGGGAGGGGGTGTGTGGGGGGGGGGAAGTATGTACTGTGTGGTGCTTGGTGTAAAAAGTGTAGAACAGAAATAGAAAAAAAAAAAAAAGCTGCGGCCAAAAAAAAAAAAGGGGTGGCAAACACAGCTCCCTGGACCCCTAATAGGACCCGGGGTAAGGAATCAGACCCTAATAGGACCCTGGGGGACCTATTAGGGGGTCAGGGGGGAGGGGGGGTACTTTTTACTTTTTTTGACTTTTATTTCACTGTTTAACTATTTAAACTCCTACCTGTCCCTAAAATGATCTCACCCTATTCTAAGGCTCCTGACAAACGATGGCTCGTTTGGAACGAATTACCATCGTATGTTGAGGGACCACTGTAGTCCATTTGTGTGGCCTCACCTTTATGGGCCTATTCTCTGGGATTATCCATGTAACTTACCCTTACCAAGATGTCAATTATCATTCTGACATCCCACCACGCCGCCTCCATTCATGACATGAATGGAGGGGGCGCGGCATGACGCCACTAGGGGCATGGAATGATGTCACCTCCCCGTCTCGGAGGCAACACCCGTCACAGAATGCCGGGGGCTGCACCGAGATCTTGGGGGTCCCCAGCGGCAGGACCCCTGCGATCCTACATGGATAGGGCATAAGATGTATAAACCCGGAATACCCCTTTAAAGGACCAAGTTTTGGCTGAATTCTTCTCAGACTCTCCCTTTCTAGCACAGAACCAAACAAAAGAGGTAGAAAGGTACCTAAATGTTTTGTAATGGGGGGTAATAAATTAAGAGAATTTCTGCAATGATGAAGAAAACTGGAGAAATGTTGCTCTAGGCGTGGGCAGAGGAGAGATGTGCTGCAATATGTGATAAATGATGAGACGTGTCGTAATGTGTGGGAGATGGAGACGACTTGTGTTGCAATAATGGAGGCTGTGCCAAACATGGAAATACGCCAGAAGGAGCCATCATGAAAATACTTATCAGTGCTTTCTATGCCTAGTGACTATATTATAAAGCCCAAGTGTTGTAAAATAGCAGCGCCGCTTAAACCCACCTCTTCCAAGTCCAAGGAAGAGGTGGGTTTAAGCGGCGCTGGTCAGCACCGCTTAAACCCACCTCTTCCTTGCAAGTCCTCATCTGCTATTGTCCGTATGGTTGGGGAAGCTGCAGACCGGGCCCCTCTGCTCATTCACGTTGCCCATTGTTGTGTGTGAGCTCACACAACCTCCTATGGTAAGAGTTTCGATCGATATTGCTGGTTTACCTAAAGGCGGTTTTACAGTATTTAGAGTATTTTACAAGTGTTGTAAAAGGCAGCAGGCTGAATCAGCTGACGGGGTACTACTACTACTACAGAGCAAGGTATTGTGGTTATGAAACAGTACGGGGGCCCTGATGGTCACCATGACAAAGATTGGCCTCTACAGTATGTTCTTGTCAAGGCTGTAGTTCTGGCAGTGATTCAAATTCCAGGACAAGGACCTTTCATGCCTCAGTAGACATAGAAGGTGGCAAAGTTTGGGTGGCACTAAAGAGACAGTAGTCTTCCTCTGAAGGAGGGGTATTTTGCATATTGTTTCCGAAGGAGCATTGCCTTGAAGGGGTACTCCGGAAGAAAACTTCATCAGCCTGATCCAGAGCAGCATATGTTTGCTGTACGGATTTTCTCCTGCTCTGGACAGTTCCTAAAATGGACAGAGGTGTCAGCAGAGAGCACTGTGGTCGTGTCAGAAAAGAAATTCAAAAAGAAAAGAATTTCCTCTGTAGTATAAAGCCGCTAATAAATACTGGAAGGAATTTTTTTTATTTATATTTACAAATCTGTTTAACTTTCTGGCATCAGTTGATTTAAAAAAAAAATAAATAAAGTTTTCCACCGGAGTACCCCTTTAAAGCCTCCCTACCAGCTGGATCTCCACAAGGATAGGCTGACTATATTTCCTTGAGATAAAAATAGGACATTGGGATAGCAAAAATGGGACAGGGTTATGTAATGTCTCCATACATAGTTATAGGCTCCTATACAGCCCCATACATAGTTGGATGAGGAGGAAAGAAAGAGGAGGCCCTTGTGTCCAGCGCTGCTCGGTGCCAAGGATGGTTCAGGCAAGATATACGTTTAAAAGAGGTTTATTTATATGTCAAATAAATAAAACTATTAATTAAAAGTGCATGCAAGCAATAACGCGTTTCGGGATCAGCATATCCCTTCTTCAGATTGCAGATCTGCAATCTGAAGAAGGGATATGCTGATCCCGAAACGCGTTATTGCTTGCATGCACTTTTAATTAATAGTTTTATTTATTTGACATATAAATAAACCTCTTTTAAACGTATATCTTGCCTGAACCATCCTTGGCACCGAGCAGCGCTGGACACAAGGGTCTCCTCTTTCTTTCCTCCTCATTCAAGTACTCTACGGGTTCCTTCCCAGGATACCGGTCTAGGCACCTTCAGCTGCAGCACGGATTCCACTTAACACCCCTAAAACGGGGAGATACGCTTAACCCCAAGAGGGTCACCAGGTGAGAGCACACCCTGCTGGGGGATCCACCTGGGGTTTCTCTGTCTGTACGGTATCACACGAGGCGCTGCCCTCTTTCTTTTTTTGTTTCCTCAAAATTCCTCATACATAGTTGGAGGTTCCTATACTGCCCTCATATATATAGTTGTATGCTTCTATACTGTCCCCATACATTTCTCCATTGAGAACAATTTAATATGCATGGCCACCTGTGCTTTCAGTAGGGTAAAGAGGTTTGATAGGACTTTTTAATTGATGGCATATTCTCAGGATAGGCAATCAATACCTGATTGGTTGGGGTCCAACACCCCACACCTCCACTGATCAGCTGTTTACCTAAGCCGAAGCATCCATACAACAGGTGAGACCACCGGGAACAGGTAAGACCACCAGGAACAGGTGAGCACACCAGAAACTGGTGAGACCACTAGACCACCAAGAATAGGTGAGACCACCAGGAATAGGTAAAAACACAAGGAACAGGTAAAACACTTGGAACAGATAAGAACACCGAGAACAGGTGAGCACTGGGAAAAGGTGAGACCACCATGAACAGGTAAGACCACCATGAACAGGTAAGACCACAAGGAACAGATGAGACCACCAGGAACAGGTATGAACACTGGGAACAGGTAAGATCACAAGGAACAGGTAAGACCACCAGAAACAGATAAGACCACAAGGAACAGATGAGACCACCAGGAACAGGTAAGAACACCGGGAACAGGTAAGACCACAAGGAACAGGTAAGTCCACCAGAAAAAGATAAGACCACCGGGAACAGGTGAGACCACCAAAAACAGGTAAGAACACCGGGAACAGGTAAGACAACAAGAAACAGGAAAGACCACCAGAAACAGGTGAGACCACCAGGAACAGGTAAGACCACCAGGAACAGGTAAGAACCCCTAGGAAAAGGTAAGACCATCAGGAACAGATAAGACCACCGTGAACAGGTGAGACAACTAGGAACAGGTAAGAACACTGGGAACAGGTAAGACTACAAGGAACAGGTAAGACGACTAGGAACAGGGGAGACCACCAAGAACAGGGCAGACCACTAAGAATAGGTAAGACCACCAGGGACAGGTAAGACCACCAGGAATAGGTAAGACCACCAGGAAAAGGTAAGACCACCAGGAATAGGTAAGAACACCAGGGACAGGTGAGACCACCAGGAACAGGTAAGAACACGATCACCAGAAACGGGTAAAACCACTAGAAACAGATAAGACCACCAGCAAAAGGTAAGACCACCAGGAACAGGTAAGACCACCAGGGACCAGTGAGACCACCAGGAAAAGGTAAGACCACCCGGAACAGGTAAGACCACCAGGAACAGATAAGACCACCAGGAAAAGGTAAGACAACCAGGGACCAGTGAGACCACCAGGAACAGGTAAGACCACCAGGAACAGGTAAACAAAGACGCCAAACACTGTGAACTACACAGTCACCTGCACGACTACCTTACAATATGCCTTTTCCTCGTGTTATTTTATCTCAAAGAGTCACATTCTTTTCTCAGTCTTCATTTATTTCTTGTAAGGAATTGAATAACTTTTTAATGGATGAAACAACGGCCAAAGATCTGAGCCCCGATGTCCTTCGTCTTGCTCTTGGCTTTGGCTGACATACAAGTACTATGAATTATAGCATCAGATAAACAGTGAAACCTAACTACTCCCCATTATGCGCCTGCTCCAAGTCTGACCGGGTGACTACAGAACTACATAAACGCACATATGCCACAACTGTGCCAAATCGTCCAAATCGTTTGATACATTCCCCCCATTGTGCTTGACTAGACTGGCTTTAAATAAAACTTTTACTCACCTGCCCTGATCCCACTCCTAGTCCGCCCCATAGTCCGTGGTCCCAGCTGAGCTTCCTGCCTTTCTTATAACACCCATGAAGCACTTGATCAGCCAATCACTGACTGTAGTGCTGACCCGCTTCAATTTAAGGCCAACATGGACACAAGATCTGTTTTTTGTTGGACAATCCCTTTAAAGAAGCACTCTGGGAATTTTTTCTTTTGCTTAGGCTATTAATAGTTCAATCATTGAAATGATTTCCCAATGCTGCCTACATTTACCATGAATCCTCTGGCTTTGCATAGAGAGGAGGGGGGAGTCTCATCACTGCACACGGTCATCTAATAAGGCGCTCGAGGTCACCCAGGTGGACTGATTAGTGGGTTGAGGTCAATTCACATTATGTGCAGTTTTGATGCAGTTTCAGAGTGCATTTCACAGAGCTATATTGCCATGAGGGGAAAGTAATTTGACCTATAATCACAACTGAGGTGTTTTATATAGATTTGAAGTCTTTAGGCTGTGTGTATTGTTACATTTTAACTGCAGTTTTCCCACATTTTGCTGCACTTTGACTGTTTTTGAATGACACATTTGCACAGCTGACCCAGGACTGACCACTTCCTCTAAAACAATTAACACTGTGATTTTCTGTCGGTCAGAGGGATGATCATGTGACCCAGTTATGGTAATGAAAGGCAATGAATCAGCTGTGCTGGATCAAAGCAAATGGCGCTGTGGGGCTAGTGATGATGAGGGTGCATTATATGGGCAAAAAAAAAACTAAGAGGATAGACAATCTTCATAGCAAAAGCAGCAGGAAATAACACAACATACTCATACGTATTGTTAGAGGAGTGGGTGGCCGTATTGGTACACCAAAGGATAACGGAACGTTCGCAGTGCACTGAGCGGCCTCATCTGCATATCAATCAGTCTGATATTACGGATATACAGTGCACTGGAGGGTTATATTGAATGTCCTATAATGCTCATAGTAAATGCCCCTTTTAGGCTCTATCAGCGGGTCAGGATGCCATAACCTGCTGTAAGTTTACCATTAGGATTCATTTTAGTGGATACCACTATAAAGACACAGACCAAGACTTCCTTCCATCCCAACTTGTCTAACTAGTCTTGGATCCACATAGGATTACTTCTACTTTTCTGATTTAAAGGGGTACTCCACTGGCCAGCGTTCGGAAGTAAATGTTCCAAACGCTGTATTCGAACTCTGGGGGTCGGCCACGCCCCTTGTGAGTCATCACCACGCCCCCTCATTGCAAGTCTATGAGAGGGGGCGCGACGGCAGTCACGCCCCCACTCATAGACTTGCAATGAGGGGGCATGGCCATGATGTCACAAGGGGCGTGACCGACCCCCGCAGCTCGAAAACAGCATTTGGAACATTTACTTCCGAACGCTGGCCAGTGGAGTACCCCTTTAAACTGGGCATACATATCAGACTAAAGGAGTATTCCAGCCCTTTGATAATAATATGTTGCTGGGTTGAGGGAACAAATAGAACAAAAGCCATACTTATCTAGACCCGCCTCCTCCATCCAAAGCTCCCATTTGGCTCCATTTAGGCCTTCTTTCTGCTTTTGAGATGAGTGCTTGAGGCAGGACCTGCCAAAACAGCCAATCACCATGTGTTGGCCCAGTACGGGAGGTGTTACCCCGTTCCCTTGCTGCCCAGTCAGGCAGCCTCCCTTCAGTGTCCCCTGGGCCCCCCCTGCATCTGTCCCCCATGTAAATATGTTTATTATGTATTATACTGTGTAATGTGTGAAGAAAGTGTTGTCACTTTAACATGTTGGGGACGAAGGGCGTATGCATACGCCCTTGCATCCTGGTACTTAAGGACGAAGGGCGTATCCATACGCCCGTGGGAATTTCGGTCCCGGTGCGCGCCGGGCGGGGACCGGGCCAGGGTGACTGCTGATATCTATTAGATCTATTAGACCCCCCCAAGTCGTCGATCGGCGCAAATCGCAAGTGAATTCACACTTGCGATTTGCGCCGATTCCGGGTTACGGGTCTATGGTGACCCGGATTAGAAGGGGGATCGCGGTTGTCTAAGACAACTACGATCCCCCTACAGCGATAGGAGTGAGATGGCATGGGTGCCACCCCTCCTATCTCTGCTATTGGTGGTCTAGACGCGACAACCAATAGCAGATCAGAGGCGGAGGGGTTTACTTTCGTTTTCCCCGTCCTGCCCACCTACAATAGGCGGGGCAGGATGGGGAAAACAACGGGTACCGAACGCCGAAGGTCCACTTACCCCTCCGGAGGCTGCGGGCGACGGGGATCGGCGGGCGGCGACGGAGATCGGAGGGCGGTGACGGAGATCGGCGCGGGCAGCGTGCGGCGTGCGGCAGAAGAGGACAGCTCCCTGGATCCTACGGAAGCCGGTAAGTTGCCTAGCAACATCTAGAGGGCTACAGTCTGAGACTGTAGCCCTCCAGATGTTGCAAAACTACAACTCCCAGCATGCCCAGACAGCTGTTTGGTGTATTCGCCCGCAAAGCATTTTACGTCCTAACATGGGGTATTTCCATACTCAGAAGAGAAGGGGTTACAAATTTTGGGGGGCATTCTCTCCCATAACCCTTTGTAAAAATGGTAAATTTGGGGAAGAAACTGCACTTTAGTGAAAACATTTTTTTTTTCATTTACACATCTGATTTTAACGAAAAGTCGTCAAACACCTGTGTGGTGTTAAGGCTCACTGGACCCCTTGTTACGTGCCTTGACGGGTGTAGTTTCCAAAATGGTATGCCATGTGGGGTTTTCTGCTGTTCTGGCACCATAGGAGCCTCCTAAATGACATGCCCCCCAAAAACCATTTCAGCAAAATTCACTCTCCAAAATCCCATTGTTGCTCCTTCCCTTCTGAGCCCTCTACTGCGCCCGCCGAACACTTGACATACACATATGAGATATTTCCTTACTTGAGAGAAATTGGGTTACACATTTTTGGGGGCTTTTTCTCCTATTACCACTTGTAAAAATTCAAAAACTGGGTCTACAAGAACATGCGAGTGTAAAAAATGAAGATTTTGAATTTTCTCCTTCACTTTGCTGCTATTGCTGTAAAACACCTAAAGGGTTAACAAACTTACTGAATGTCATTTTGGATAGTTTGAGGGGTGCAGTTTTTATAATTGGGTCATTTGTGGGGTATTTCTAATATGAAGACCCTTCAAATCCACTTCAAACCTGAACTGGTCCCTGAAAAATTTCGATTTTTAAATTTTTTTGAAAAATTGGAAAATTGCTGCTGAACTTTGAAGTCCTCTGATGTCTTCTAAAAGTAAAAACATCTCAACTTCATGATGCAAATATAAAGTAGACATATTTTATTTGTGAATCAATATATAAATTATTTGGAATGTTTATTTTCCTTACAAGCAGAGGGCTTCAAAGTTAGAAAAATGCAAAATTTTCAAATTCTTCATCAAATTTTGGAATTTTTCACCAAGAAATGATGCAAGTATTGACAAAATTTTACCACTACCATAAATTAGAATATGTCACGAAAAAACAATCTCGGAATCAAATTTATAAGTAAAAGCACCCCAGAGTTATTAATGCTTAAAGTGACAGTGGTCAGATTTGCAAAAAAATGCTCCCGTCCTTAGGATTATAATGGGCTCCGTCCCCAAGGGGTTAAGACTGTTTACTATGTGAGTTGTCATGTGATTGTTACCCAGGAGGTATCAGTGACCAGGTGACCTAGGGGTGACCAAAGGGACCTCCCAGATCCTCCCCCATATAAGCCCTGGGTGGAGCCTCTGCTCTCTCTCTTGCTTCCTGCTGAGGTCAAGTCGAGCCTCAGTGTCTGTCCTGAGTCATAGGAGCCTCAAGTCCAGTCTGCGGCCACAAGCTCCAAACCTGCAAGTCACCACAGTCACAGTCTTGTCAGTCACAAGTCAAGTCAGTCACAGTCATCATTTGTCAGGTCCACATGCCCTGCATTAAATTGACCTCATCTACTACAAGTCCCAGCAAGCCCTTAAGGTCTCTGAGTCACTTGGTCACCTCCTTGGGCCCTGGCTGAACTGTACAGACTTTTCCACCTGTCTAACCTCAGTAAAGCTACCGTTATCCATAACTTGGCGTCGGAGTCATTATTGCCCCAGTGTCTAGCCCAGGGTCCAGCGATATACCTTTGCGTGGTATCGAGGATAAACTACGCCCTGTAATACAAGGGGTTAATGCCATCTGCCCCTAGGGGAATTCATCTGCCCTTTGCATCCCACCGCATACTACAACTGGTCACAGCGGTGTCCCATCTCGCCCATTGATTGGCTGAGCAGACAAGTCCTGCTCCAAGAACTCATCTTGAATGCAGAAAGAAAAGAGAAGGTCGGACGGAGCCGAACAGGACCAGCAAGGGACGAGGGCTGAGTAAGTATGGCTTTTTTCTACTTTTCCTGTCCACAGGATAGGGAATAAGTGGACCCTCAGTGATCTCCTGTACGGTGCCCAGCTCTCACCACTCAACTTACCATATTCCAGAACCCCTTTGTCCTCCTCCTTCAGATACGGGCAGAAGCAGGGGCATACCTAGAGCATTTGGCACCCGGGGCAGACCCTTTGTTTGTCACCCCACCCCCACCCCACACACACACACACAGACGCATGTCACTTTTCGGCGGCGACTAAAGGAAATGAAAAGTGACGTCAGTGATGCCACACAGAGAAGCCGGCAGAGGACGTAACTCATCTGCTTCACTGACCCCGCAAGACAGGAAATAAATGAAACTATAAAAAGCAGGAAAAGGGGGAATGATGAGGGAGGGGGGAGGTTCTCCCGCACTATACACAGGTACTGGTGTGGTGGATAGTGCGGGAGACGCTGATTAAAAGGTAGGGAAGATCCAGACAAGGTAGGGCTCATTTTAATCAGCGTCTCCCACACTATCCACCACACCAGTACCTGTGGATAGTGCGGGAGAAAACAAGTGACAGAGCGGGGAGGAGATGCCGCTGGTCACTGATTTAAAGTGGCCGCGGCCGTGCTGTTAATACTTAACAAGCAGATGCTGCTGCGGCCGCTTTAAATCAGTGACCAGAAGACTTATCGGCGTATAACACGCAGGCAGACTTTTTGCCTTAAATTTAAGTTTTAAAAGTGCGTGTTATATGCCGATAAATACGGTATGTAAGAAACACTTTAAAGTAGGTACATTTCAATGACCAATAATACTGGTATACAAGGAGTAAATATATACCACCACTAAATAACTGGATAATACCGCCATACTGTACTGAATAAAATTACTATATACAGACCAGTATACTATAAAGAATCTGTACACAATCTAAGTGATTATATACAGGACCATATGGTGGTAGATATCAGCTGTACACAGGATGTGTATACCATATAAGTGATTACAGTTACATTTTGAGACTCACAATTACGTCTTTTCTGATCAGCGGCGTCCTCTTTCCTTTTCTTCTCCGTCCGGATAAGACCGCCATGTGAATCTCTTAACATCTGCAGGAAAAACATGTCAGACTCTGCATATATTCAGTGCCCTCCTCTACACAATCTTTCCATCTATAGGCCCACAAACTGTAATAATGCCCATCTTGGTGTCCTGCACAGTAAAAGGGCAGATAGGTAGGTAGCCAGGTAACCCCCTCTTTCTCATAGGTATATGCTGAGTTACACCCCCCCCCTCTTTCCCATAGGTTTATGCAGAGTTACACCCCCCTCTCTTTCCCATAGGTATATGTAGAGCTATGCTACACCCCCCCTCTTTCCCATAGGTATATGCAGAGCTACACCCCCCCTCTTCCCCATAGGTATATGCAGAGCTACACCCCCCCTCTTCCCCATAGGTATATGCAGAGCTACACCCCCCCTTCCCCATAGGTATATGCAGAGCTACACCCCCCTCTTCCACATAGGTATATGCAGAGCTACACCCGCCTCTCCCTCCCTTTCCCATAGGTATATGCAGAGCACCCCCCTCTCCCTCCCTTTCCCATTGGTATATACAGAGTTCCCGCCCTCTCCCTCCCTTTCCCATAGGTATATACAGAGCACCCTCCTCTCCCATAGGTATACACAGAGAACCCCCCCTCTCCCTCCCTTTCCCATAGGTATATACAGATCACCCCTCCCCACTCCCTCCCTTTCCTATAGGTATATACAGAGCACTCCCCCTCTCCCTCCCTTTCCCATAGGTATATACAGAGCACCCTCCTCTCCCTCCATTTCCCATAGGTATATAAAGAGCACCCCCCCTCTCCCTCCCTTTCCCATAGGTATATACAGAGCACCCCCCTCTCCCTCCCTTTCCCATAGGTATATACAGAGCACCCCCCCTCTCCCTCCCTTTCCCATAGGTATATACAGAGCACCCCCCCCCCCTCTACCTCCCTTTCCCATAGGTATATACAGAGCACCCCCTCCTTCCCTTTCCCATAGGTATATACAGAGAACCCCCCTCTCCCTCCCTTTCCCATAGGTATATACAGAGAACCCCCCTCTCCCTCCCTTTCCCATAGGTATATACAGAGCACCCCCCCTCTCCCTCCCTTTCCCATAGGTATATACAGAGCACCCCCCTCTCCCTCCCTTTCCCATAGGTATATGCAGAGCACCCCCCATCTCCCTCCCTTTCCCATAGGTGTATACAGAGCACCCCCCTCTCCCTCCCTTTCCCATAGGTATATACAGAGCACTCCCCCTCTCCCTCCCTTTCCCATAGGTATATACAGAGCACCCCCCCCACTCCCTCCCTTCTCCATAGGTATATACAGAGCACCCCGGGTTAATAAAATAAAAAAAGGATGCTTACCTGATATCCCATGCAGCGATCTCCTCAGCTGCAGGGCCCGCGTCTTCTCCCCTCCACAGTACAGGCGCCGGATAAGTGACGTCACCGGCGCCTGTACTGCGTGCTGCGTGGGGGCGGAGGTCACGTCTCCTCTGTGTAGCTGCAGATGCGGCTCACACAGAAGGGACACCTTCTCCTGTATGTACGTGTATCGTGCATACAGGAGAATGTAGCGCTGTCTGCTGGGGATCTGGGACGAGTGTCCCAGATCCTCAGTAGTTGCGGCAGCTGGTCATTCCGCCCCTGGCACCCCCCTTGAGAGTGGCACCCGGGGCGGGCCGCCCCCCCTTGGTACGCCACTGGGCAGAAGTGACTGCCTGCTTAGCCAATCACAGGGTCCCGCCTCGGCTGGTAATTGGCTGAGAAGGCCATCACTTATTCTTGTTTCTGAAGGAGGGGGCTCAAAGGGGTACTCCACCCCTAGACATCTTATCCCCGATCCAAATGATAGGGGATAAGATGTCTGATCGCTGGGGTCTGATCTCTCCTGCAGCACCCCAGACATCCGGTGCAAGGAGCGAACTTTGCTCCGTGCATAATGACTGGCGATGCAGGGGCCAGAGGACTGTGACATCACGCCCAAGTCTATGGGAGGGGAAGTGACGGCTGCCACGCCTCTCCCCATATACTTGCAATCAGGGGGCGGAGCGTGATGTCACGAGGGGGCGGGGCCATGACATCACAATCCTACGGCCCCTGCATCGCCAGTCATTACGTTGTTACAACAAGAATCCTTTTGGATTAGTGAGCTTGATAAAATCTTCCCGGACGGTATGAATGAAGTGTTAAGTTTTAGTGCATATTTGTAATATCTGTAATACCGGTTTCGTATTGTTGCGGTATATACTATACCTGTTGATTGTTCCTGGTGTGAACTACACACAGGAAGCAGGTTAATTAATTCAGGTGTGTCTACCTCATTAATACGAACAGGTACAGAGGCTCAGTACACATGACTAAGGGGGCGTACCCCGAAACGTAGCGTCAGACCTCTGGATCCGATCAGTGGTGTGTAAGATCTCTGCCATCCGGTCAGCTTGTAACATGGAAGCCGTGCGAAGTGAGAGGAAAAAACTTGCAAAAAATAAAGAAACATGCTTTGAAGCTACGGAGTAGTAAGTGAATCTTCTTTCCATTGAATGAAGTAAAGCTGTGCATACACCATACCCATATTATTTGAATGACGGCTGCCACACCTCTCCCCATATACTTGCAATCAGGGGGCGGAGCGTGATGTCACGAGGGGGCGGGGCTGTGACGTCACAATCCTACGGCCCCTGCATCGCCAGTCATTACGCAGGGAGCAAAGCTCTCTCCGTGCACAAGAAGACTGGGGTGCTGCAGGAGATATTGCGGGGGTTCCCAGCAGCGTGACCCCCGCGATCAAACATCTTATCCCTATCCTTCAGAAATTGCTTTTTTTTTCTCTCTTGGCAGTTTTTTCTGTTCCTGTTTCCACCTCTTTTTTTTTTTTTTAACTCTTTAGTAACAATAATAGGAAAAAAAACAAAAAACGCCAAAAGAAATGTAAATGCAAAAACCATGTTGCGTTTTTAGTGGTATTTTTTTCTCTCCCATAGTCTCAACATGCAGCAGTTTAAAAAAAAAACTGCCGCTGAGCCAAAAAATACACAAAAACGCCAAAGATTAGTAGTGAAAAATGTTACCGATAAAAACTACAGATGACGACGCAAAAATTTCCCTCATACAGCCCCGTATACAGAAAAATAAAAAAGTTATAGGGGTCAGAAGAGGACAGTTTTAAGCATAATAATTTTTTTTTACAAAAAGCTATATATTTTTTTAAGTAGCAAAATTAAACGAAACCTATATAAACTGGGTATTGTTGTAATTATATGGACCTACAGAATAAAGCTGATGCATCATTTCAACGAAAATCGCACTGTGTAGAAAGTGAAGCCCCAAGAATGGCGTTTTTTTTATTTTTTATTTCGCCCCACAAATAATTTTTTTTTGTTTCACTGTAGATTTGGTGATAAAATGATTGATGTCCTTAAAAAGTACAATTGGTGGCGCAAAAAACAAACCCTCATATGAGTCTGTAAGGGTAAGAACTACGTTCTGGCGCCTGTTAATCGTATCTGTCGGCTTCCCGACGAAAATGGGATTTCGGCGTATACTGTTACAGGAGCAGCGCAGCCCATTTACTTCTGCTGCAGAACTGAGTCACCTCTAGTGACTCCGTTCGGGACATATGCACCATTTTAAGCAACTCATGACAGGGGCTTTTGCGCCTCTGGAATAGCGCACACGTCCTGAAAGGAGTCAGCGGGTTTCACAATGGTACACTGTGCCCGCTAACAGTATACGTCAGCATACTGTTTTCAGCTGTTTGCTGACGGATACAATTAACGGGGGCCAAAACGTAATACCCTTAGTGGAAAATTTAAAGCGTTACAGCTGTTAGAAGGCGAGGAGGGGAAAAAAGAAAGTGCAAAAATGAAAAATCCCTGTGTTCCTTGAAGGGGTATTCCAGGATCTTATTTTATTTGACTATGCTACAGGGGCTGTAAAGTTAGTGTAGTCCATAATATAGTGTCTGTACCTGTGTGCGACGGTTTTCTCACAATTCTTCTGTGATTTTCACCCCAATATTTATTTTTAACAGCATACAAAATGACTGTTGTCTCAGATTTTTCCCAGCTTGCAATGCGGCCGTGACCTGACATGTCTGCTTCAATGGGTGGAGCGATCGCTTGGTGGGAGAGAGATCAATCTACAACTAATGCAACAGCTGTAGGCACCCTGATTGAAAACCACAGGTCTTTTGAATGGATGAAGATCATTTATGTTTCAATGGGTGGGGTGGCTGATGTGTGGGAGGGAGGAAAATGGAATTATGGGATTTGTAGGCAAAGAAGAAAACTCAAACAGGAAATACCAGTTCACAAAAAGCTAGCCACAGTGTTATGGTAATCTCAAAACATAGCCAATTAGCCCCAAGACAAGCGCAGATCCTTCCTAAGCATGTCCATTACTGTCTGCCAGGTACGCACTAAAATCACCTTATGGTGGATAACCCCTTTTAAGGGGTTAATAAGAACACGTGATGACTGTGGTCTGGTAAAAGATACAGGACGGTGAAGCCCATGAACCCTTCCCAATCCCCTCCTTGCTGTCATTCACAGGATACTTACTGATCTTCGACAAAATGGCGCCTGTTTTAAAGACATACCTATAACTATATGCGTTCACTCTGGTAACCAAAACCAACCAATCAAAATCCCCGTCCTTATGACGGGACGGAAAGACGCGCGCTGCTATTGGTGCAACCTCCAGCGTGGCGATTGGCAGATAGAGTGAAAGTGGGCGTGGTTAGAAGCCGCAGGGAAGTATTTTTTGTGCAGGGTTACTCCGTAGCCTCACAGCTTCCGGTACACACGGTGTTCGGCTGTTAGTGGCGGGTGCTGGGTGGACGGAGTAGAGGGGCCCCGTAGCCGGTTACAGGTCAGTGTCTAACGGGGGGAAGTCACTTTGTGACCGGGTGGGAGAGCTGCACCGCAGGAAGCGAGAGAGGAGGCGACCTCACTGCAGGGGAGAACATGGAGGCGCCCCCTGGTGTCTGCCCTCATCTACTGCACCTCGCGCCGGGCCCACGTGACCTTCCGCAGCCGGCAGAGCCCCGTACAGCTGCGGGTGATGGGCCTGGGAGTCCTGGAAAGTTCCTGCAACTTTGAAGGTCACAAACTCCCCTGAGATCACGTGTGTGTCCTCTTTATCTGTCCTTGTAAAGGGTTAACAAGGGGCTCTAATACTTTTGCACTTGGTAGATGTTGCCTAGATATGGGTTAAAGGGGTACTCCGGTGAAAAACGTTATTTATTTTATCAACTGGTGCCAGAAAGTTAAACACATTTTGTAAATAACTTCTAGTAAAAAAAATCTTTACCCTTCCAGTACTTATTAGCAGCTGTATGCTATAAAGGAAATTATTTTCTTTTTAAATTTCTCTTTTTTTTCTCTCTGCTGACACCTGTCCAGAGCAGGGGGAGAAAAATCCATATAGCTAACCTATGCTGCTCTGGACAGATCCTGAAACAGACAGTGGTGGCAGCAGAGAGCAGTGGACAAGACAAAAAAAATACATTTTAAAAAGAAAATAATTTCCTCTCTAACATACAGCTGCCAATAACTACTGGAAGGATTAAGATTTTAAATAGAAGTAAATTACAAATCTGTTTAACTTTCTGCCCCCCCCCCCCCCCCCCCCCCAAAAAAAAAAAAAGTGGAGTACCCCTTTAATACTTGCGCACTAATGTGTTATATATATATATATATATAGGGGGGGGGGGGGGGCTATTTTTGTCTTTGGCAGTGTTTCCCAGCTAGATTTCCTCCTGCTGTTGAAAAACTACAACACCCAGCATGCCTGGACAGCCGAAGGCTGTCCAGGCATGCTGGGAGTTGTAGTTTTGCAACAGTGGAGGGGGCATCCTGGTTGGGAGCCACTGCATTAGTATGTACAGCATGCATGTGAAGGTGTCAAAACCTTTGCAAGTGGTTAATGCATGCACATGGGGGGGTTAATACTTATAGCTTATGGATTAGAATCTAATTGGGGGGGCTAATAGTTATGCATTTACATGGGGAGTGAATACTTATTCCCACGTATATGAGGGGTGAAAACTTTTGCATGTTGTAGCTGCCTGCACATGGGTGGGCTGTATGGAAGATGAACACGTATGCACTAGGATGTATCTGAGGGGTGTGAATACTTTTTCATATGTTTTTTTTTTAGGTGCACATGGGGAGTTAACACTTAACATTTTAAATCAGTATAGCATGCACTGGAGGGGTACTAATACTTCTGCATTTGGTAGATTTGTGCACATGGGTGGGATATATAGGGGTTAATACTGCAGCACTAGTATGAATGGGGCGAATACTCCTGTCTGCCATATGATGATCACATGGGGAGGATGTATGGGGCCGGAATACACGTGTGTGTGTGTGTGTGTGTGTGTGTACAGTACAATCTCCTAATAGCAGTCACTGGTGGGGGGGGGGGGGGGGGGAATTTATTGGGGGGGCTCAAATCTTCCTAAATGACAGAATACCGTCCTGTACTCACCCCAGAGTGTAAATACCTATAAAGCCTGATAAAAAGGAATATTACAGGAGAATCTCAGTGCCGTTTAATCCCCCCCTACTGTATCATTTTTATTTTTATAACCCTGTGCGTTGTGCCAAATTATCCCCCCCCCCGTGCCACTTCATTCCCCTTTTATTACCCTCTGTGTAAATTAATCACCCCCCCCTTTTTTTTTATTTTAATATATCACTCAGTACCTAATCCTGACCATGTACGTTTTATTCTTGTGTTAAGCACCTTTATTTATTTTTTTTATTACACTTTTTTTTAATTTAGCTCACTAGTCTGAATTCATCTCAGGAGGGGGCGTGGCCTCACTGTGCAGGTCTCCGCCCCCTCCCTCAGTATGCTGTCCGCTCACATTTCCTCTAGCATTAGCAAAACTACAACTCCCAGCTTGTCCTCACTGACAGTAGCGGGACACAAGATGACAGTGGGAGGATTTTTCCTCCAGGTTTGAGCCCTGCGCTCACAGCTGTCAATCAAGGAAGTGAGTCCATGACATGGGTGATGACTCATGGACACAGCAGGACTAGTATGTGTCCAAGCAGGCAGGGGGGGGCAGTTGTTTGACTGGATTTTTCGGTATGAATAACAGTGACCCCCCCCCCCCGACCTACGATGGCCTCGACATACGATGCTTTTTTTTTATGCTCAAGCTGCTGCCGGATAGCAGCTTAATGTTCCCCGTGTGGTGCGGTAAGTATTACTTACCACTCCATGATGCTCCGGGATGCCCTCCGGGTCCAGCGCTGGTCTTCCGGTGTGTTCTCGGCCCTCTCCGATGACGTCAATACGCTGCTGCGCACACCATCCAATAAGAATGGCGTACGCAGCGGCGTAATGATGTCGTTACGCAGGCCCAGTAAGGCCTTGCGGAAGACAGAAGAGGACCGGAGAAGACCAGGAGAGCCCAGCAGAGGCCGGGGGTCACCATCGGGAGCGGCAGAACGAGGTCCAGAGCGGCGGGGACAGGTGAGTACAGCTTCCTATACTTTACATTGCACAAATCCCTCAACATACGATGGCTCGTTTGGAACGAATTACCATCGTATGTTGAGTGACCACTGTACTGAACATTTTCTAATGAAAGCAATTGCAGAACCTATTGGTTATACATGCTTCACAACATATCAAAAGCTTTTGTATCGGACAGTGCCCATTTAAACTTCAGGCCTCTGCAGGGGCCTGGGCTCATTACTGCTGTACCCCCTGGTGGCGGCCCTGTGTACAAGGTAGTGCCAGCACATAAGGCAGCATTCACACCACGTTTTTGCAGTACAGTTTCCCGTATCAGGTTTTTGATGAAAAACTGATTCCTCAAAACCAGACTAAACTGTATCAAAACGGGTGTACAAATTTCGACCCGTAAACAGTTAAAAACCATATACGGTTTAAAAAATATGTCCGGTTGCATCCGTTTTTTAAAAGAAAAAAAAATGTTAACTTTTCATTCCATTTTGAATAAAGTTTCACTTGTTTGAGTGAAATTCCAAGAAAAAAACTGTGCAAAGTCAAAAACCGTGTGGTGCAAACTGGATGGAACCGTACGCACATACAGTTCTGTACGGTTCCCATTGACTCCCATGTTTAAAAAAAAAAGTATACGGTTTAATACAGTTTTCATCCAGACCTAAAACTGGTAGGCTACGGTTTTGGGTACGGGGAAAAAACTGATAAAACCTTACAGGATGCAAATCGGACACAACCTGATGCATCTTTTGGCATACGGTTCTCAATGGAGAGTCAATGCATACGGTTTTCAATACGGTTCCGTACGGTTTTCAAATTGAAAATGTGTACGGGAACTGTACTGCAAAAACGTGGTGTGAATGCAGCCCGAATACAGTTCCGTTCAGGTTTTTGATGAAAAACTGGACTAAACTGTATCAAAACGTGTGTACAAATTTTAATCCGTATACGGTTTAAAAAATGATGTCCGGTTGCATCCGTTTTTTAAGCAAAAAAGTATACGTTTAACTTTTCACTCCACTTTGCATAAAGTTTCACTTGTTTGATTGAAATTCCAAGAAAACTGTGCAAAACCCATAGGGTGCAAACTGGATGGAACCGTGCGCACATACAGTTCTGTATGGTTCCTATTGACTCCCATGTTTAAAAAAAAGGTTTTTCACTCGCACCAAAAAACGGTCTACGGTTTTGGGTACAAAAAAAAAAAGACAAAACCGTATGACACAAAACGGACTAAACTGGATGATGCGTTTGACATACGGTTTACAATGTTAAGTCAATGCATACGGTTTTCTATATGGTTTTTAACTTGAAACCGTATACGGGAACTGTGTAGCATAAACGTGGCGCGCATGCAGCCTAAGCCTGGTTGTCTCCTGTTGGGAGTGTGTCCTACTTGGAGGCTGCAACTACGTTTAAAGGGGTACTCCGGTCTTAAGGCATCTTATCCCCTATCCAAAGGATAGGGGATAAGATGTCTGATCGCGGGGGTCCCGTCGCTGGGGACCCCTGCAATCTAGCATGCAGCACCCACCTGGAGGCTCTGTTATGCCTCCCGACCACAAGGACTGAATATCGTGACGTCACGACTCTGCCCCCGTGTGACGTCACGCCCCCTCAATGCATGTCTATGGGAGGGGGCGTGACGGCCGTCACGCCCCCTCCCATAGACTTGCATTGAGGGGGCGGGGCGTCACACCGGGGCAGAGTTGTGACGTCACGATACTTTGGATAGGGGATAAGGTCTTGTGGCAGGAGTACCCCTTTAATACTTATACACTGGGACTTGTTGCAGCACTAGTCTGTGTAGCCTAATACTTAAATGGAAGTTGAGGCCTCCAGCTTTTGCAAAACTACAACTCCCAGCCTATGGCTATTCGAGCATGCTGGGAACTGTAGTCTTGCAATAGCTGGAGGCCTCCTTGTTAGCTATTCATACTAGTGCAGTATTTCCTAATGGGGGGCTTATACTTTTGCACTTGCATTGGAGGGTTCAAATGAATTTGCATGTTGGTGCATTAGTACATGTTGCATTGGCTGGCTATGGGGGGGTGTTAATACTTTTGCATTCTGACTTGCTACAAGTTTAGTACCTATAACATTTATATATGGTGGGGGGGGGGGGTAGCAGTCATGGTCACTGGTTATTTGCTTATACGTGTGTTGGAAAAAATTGTGTCTTCTAGACGTGTGGCTACAGAGGGGTTAAATATCTTGTGTACTTTAAGCTTAACTGGTTTACTTAGGAATTAACCTCTGGCGTGAGTTCTGTTACTTGTGTGTATTAGGTTGGCGTCACTGTTTGTATTTTCTACATGCAAGGGTTAATACTTATACATTTAGGTGATTAAGTGTTGCTGGGATATATATTATTGGGGGGGGGGGGGTGACTCTGCCGAGCCGGATGATGCGTAGACCGGCTCTGAAGGTCATGGCGCTCGGCTGTGGCGGCTTCCAACCTGCGACTCTGCAGCTGTTGCCAAACTACAATTCCAAGCCATGCAGTCTATAGATGCTGGGAGTTGTAGTTTTGCAGCCACAGGTTGGAGACTTCTGCTTTGGACACTACAGCACTGACTGTGATCTCTATTTGTCCTTGTGTTTCATTGTCTATAAGAAGTAACCGTGTAAAGAGACAACATGAAGTTGTAGATGTCTTCAGAAATAGTTTGACTTATTGCAGTTTCCCAACTAGGGTGCCTCCAGCTGTTGCCAAACTACAACTCCCAGCATGACAAAAGTTGTAGTCTTGAAACAGCTGGAGGCACCCTGGTTGGGGAAACTCAGCCTCATTTTCTGTATGCCCATTACTTGCCTTGTATTATACCCCAGAGCTGCACTCACTATTCTGCTGTGAGGTCACTGTGTACATACATTACATTACTTATCCTGTATTATACTCCAGAGCTGTACTCACTATTCTGCTGGTGAGGTCACTGTGTACATACATTACATTACTTATCCTGTACTGATCCTGAGTTATATCCTGTATTATACTCCAGAGCAGTACTCACTATTCTGCTGGTGAGGTCACTGTGTACATACATTACATTACTTATCCTGTACTGATCCTGAGTTATATCCTGTATTATACTCCAGAGCAGTACTCACTATTCTGCTGGTGAGGTCACTGTGTACATACATTACATTACTTATCCTGTACTGATCCTGAGTTATATCCTGTATTATACTCCAGAGCAGTACTCACTATTCTGCTGGTGAGGTCACTGTGTACATACATTACATTACTTATCCTGTACTGATCCTGAGTTATATCCTGTATTATACACCAGAGCTGTACTCACTATTCTGCTGGTGAGGTCACTGTGTACATACATTACATTACTTATCCTGTACTGATCCTGAGTTATATCCTGTATTATACTCCAGAGCTGTACTCACTATTCTGCTGGTGAGGTCACTGTGTACATACATTACATTACTGATCCTGTACTGATCCTGAGTTATATCCTGTATTATACTCCAGAGCTGTACTCACTATTCTGCTGGTGAGGTCACTGTGTACATACATTACATTACTGATCCTGTACTGATCCTGAGTTATATCCTGTATTGTACTCACTATTCTGCTGGTGAGGTCAGGGCTGGTATTAGACTAAGTGTGGCCCTGGGCAAAATTAAATATGGGGCCCCTGAATTGCATGACCAAAGATCTTCCGGTTTTCCTCTGTAACCATGGGTATCATTTTAACCTCTTGCCGCAAATGGACGTTTATTAACGTTTATTCTCAGCAGGTGAGCGTGCATCATGCATCATATCCGGTGGGTCCCGGTTGCTATAGGCAACCAGGACACACAGCTAATGCTGGACATCACCGATGTGGCTGATATCTGGCATTAACCCTTTTTTCTTGCAGGAAGTGAGGAGGATCCCTTCCTGCCTCCTTACTGTCCGATTGCCGAATGACTGCTCCGTACCGTAGATCCAGGCAGGAGCAGTCGAGCGGCGATAACATGATCAATGCCCGGCTATTAGATGGCAGTGATCACTGTAAGGGGGGGGGGGGGTGCGCGCGCAATGTTATAGTCCCCTATGGGACTAAAATAAAAAATAAAAAAAATTTGGATTATACATTTTTTTATTTTTTTTATTTTTTACATAAATGAATAAAGTGATCAAAAAGTCCAATATAAAAACTTCAGATCATGGTGCAAAAAAATTAGAGCTCATACACCCCCTTATACGGAAAAATTAAAGTTATAGGGGGCTGAAGAGGACATTTTTCAACATATACATTTTGGTGCATGTAGTTTTATAATTTGATAATAAAATCAAACCTATATAAATTTGGGTATTCTTGCGGCCATATGGACCTACAGAATAAATATATTGTGCAATTTTTACAGAAAACTGCACTGTGTAGAAACGGAATCCGCTAAAAATCACAAAAGGACATCTAGGATTAAAGCTTAGTTTGGCTTTTTTTATTTTATTTTTTTTTTTTTATTGCTGATTTTAAAATAAATAATAAACAAATGAATATCATACACAGGGCTGCTTCATATGTTAAAAAGAACTCTAGAGGTACAACTTATTATACAACATAGGACTACAACTCCCAGTGTGGTCTCCCGGTCTGTGCCTCCTTCCCCAGCCTTAAAGGGATGTGGTGAGTAATTACATAGGCCACACTGGGAGTTGTAGTTTTATATTGTACATTTACAGTCTGGCAATAAACATTAACAGAAGTCTCTGCTGTACTGTAACTCATGTTGGTCTAATAGACAGGATTAGAGATGAGCGAACTTACAGTAAATTCGATTTGTCACGAACTTCTCAGCTCAGCGGTTTCTGACTTTTCCTGTATAAATTTAGTTCAGCTTTCCGGTGGGCTGGGAAAGGTGGATACAGTCCTAGGAAAGAGTCTCCTAGGACTGTATCCACCTTTTCCACCCCACGGGAGCACCTGAAGGCTGAACTAATTTATGAAGGAAAAGTCGTCAACCGCCGAGCCGAGAAGTTCGTGACGAATCAAATTTACTGTAAGTTCGCTCATCTCTAGACAGGATGATGGCACTGGGTAACTTGAGAAGAGTTGTCATTTCTTTTGCTCTCCGCTCTTCTCCGCACAGGCTGGTTTAGACCTGCAGTCAATGAGAAAGGGGGTACACGCTGGTGACCTCTGAGATCCTACAGAGGGTGCAATGAAGAGATTACATCCTGCTGCCTGTGTCGGACCGGTGATGTCATCAACGCGCTACTGCAGGTCTAAACCAGCCTGTGGTCATAGAGCATGGGGATGTAAGTGCAGCCATGGGTCCCATAGCTGCTGCCAGTCAGGGTTGTAATCGGCCCTGCCAGTGCCTGGAAAAAAAAGACAAACCCGGCCCTGACTATATTTTGCCACGATTTGCGCACAATCGCAGTAAAATACAGTATTGTGAGTATGGATATAAATATGTTCAGGGGGCCCTGGGCAGCTGCCCAGGTTGCCCTGCCCTAACGCCGGCTCTTTGTGAGGTCACTGTGTACATACATCACGGCACTCACTAAATTCTTTTGCCAATTGTAGCATGTTTTATTCACACAGATGCAATTCACATCTAGTCGCAAAGATGCGTTTCGGCTAAAGCCTTTCTCAGACTGACCTGATGTCAGTCTGAGAGGCTTTGGCCAAAACGCGTGTTTGACTATTTGTGATTTGCATCTGTGTGAATAAAACGCGCTACAATTGGCAAAATTTAGTGAGTGCCGGGCTTTCTTCACGTTTCCAGTATCCAGCTTTGCGCGAGCACCACCACGGACTTGAGTGCCGACCTTTCCCGCCTTGTTTAATGTGTACATACATTGTTGCACTCACTATCCTGGTTATTGTACACAGTGCGCTTGTCAGCTTAGCCGAACGCCCATAATGTAGGATAGGTAATATAGTACTGCACCATTTACCGTATTTTTCGCCCTATAAGACGCACCGGCATATAAGACGCACCCAATTTTAGAGGTGCAAAACCTAGTAAAAAAAAGATTCTGAACCCAACCTGTGGACCTCCAGATGTTGCAAAACTACAACTCCCAGCATGCCCGGACAGCCGTTGGCTGTCCAGGCATGCTGGGAGTTGTAGTTTTGCAACATCTGGAGGTCCGCAGGTTGAAGACCACTGGATAGGAGGTAATACTCGCGTGTCCCCCACCGCTCTGGACCCGTCACCGCTGCCCTGGATGTCGCTCCATCGCTGTCACCACGTCCCCTGGGTGTCCCCCTGTCGCTCCGGACGTCTTCTTCCCCGGGATCCACGCTCTCCGTCGCCGTCATCACGTTGCTACGCATGCCCTTGGATGACGGGACGGCGTGCGTGATGATGTCGAAGGAGAGCGCCGGCCATGCAGGGGATCCCGGCACGGAGAAGACATCCAGGAGGCAGGTAAGGTTCCTCTCGGTTTCCTGTAAGCTGTTCGGGACGCCGCAATTTCACCGCACAGCCGGGTTAGTGTTGTTTTTCGCTTCAGATGCGGCGGTCAGCTCTGAACGCTGCGTCTGAAGGGTTAATACAGGGCATTGCCGCAATCGGTGATGCCCTGTATTAGCCGCGGGTCATGGCCGCAGGGACCACGGCAATAGGTGTGTGTATTATAAGACGCACCAACTCAACCCCCCCAAGTTTTGGAAAGAAAGTGCATCTTATACGGCTTATACTTTTATATTGTACTCCTTATTTCAGTGTCACCATTTTCAGGATCTCTGCTTGCTGGCACTGAGGATTGAAACTAGAGATGGGCGAAATTAGTGATTCGATTTGTCACGAACTTCACGGTTCGGCGGTTGCGGACTTTAGCCTGTGTAAATTCAGCTTTCATGTGCTCCGGTGGGCTGGAAAAGGTGGATAGTCTCTAGGAGAGTCTTCTGAGACTATATCCACCTTTTCCAGCCCACCAGAGCACATGAAAGCTGAACTCCTTTATGCAGGCTAAAGTCCGCAACCGCCGAGCTGCGAGGTTCGTATCGAATCACTAACTTCGCGCCTGTCCTTATTTCTCCCAGCTGAGGGTTTGATACATTGTATTTCCAGTTTGATACTTTGTAGCAAGTACAGGAGCGGTTTAGCTCACAGAGCACTGCCGCTCCTGGGGAATGACAAACCCCTGTATTTGGTCTGTACAGGTTCGGCAGACCCATTGAAGTGAATGGTAGGGTAACCTGAAGGAGCTCCTGCACAGTGCAGTTGTGTATCTATCTAGGTTTAGTTACACAACAGCGGACTTAGTACAGGTGACAATTACTGACACCAAAATAGACGTAGACCTTGTCCTCCATGGTGGTCCACACTTTATTTTGACTTCAAAGCTGCACTATGTAAGAATGCAGCCTTAGAAAGTTGTGCAAACGTAAAGGGGTACTCCACTGGAAAACTTTTTTTTTTTTTTAAATCAACTGGTGCCGGAAAGTTACAGATTTGTAAATTAAAAAATCTTAATCCTTCCAGCTGCTGTATACTACAGAGGAAGTTATTCTTTTTGGATTTATTTTGTCACAACCACAGTGCTCTCTGCTGACACCTCTGTCCAGAGCTGGCGCAAATCCCCATAGCAAACATACGCTGCTCTGTACAGTTCCTGACATGGACAGAGGTGTCAGCAGAGAGCACTGTGGTCAGACAGAAAAGAAATACAAAACTTCCTCTGGAGCATACAGCAGCTAAGTACTGCAAGGATTAAGATTTTAATAGAAGTAATTTACAAATCTGTTGGGGTCAGGATCTGCTACCCTTTAAAGGGGTACTCGGCCCTAAGACATCTTAACCCCTATCCAAAGGAAAGGGGATAAGATGTCTACCCGCGGGGGACCTCCGTGATCTTGCATTTGGCACCAGCACACCCTTTCCTATAGACTTGCATAGCTCGGGGGGGGGGGGGGGGGGGCGGGGTTGACGTCACACAGGGGCGGAGTTGTAACGTCACTATACTCCGGCCCTGTGGTCGGCACCCGGCAGTTTGAGCTGGCAGCGTGGCGTGCAGCTCAGAGAGGTGGGTGCCGAATGCGAGATTGCGGGTGTCCCCCAGCGGCGGGACCCCCGCGGTCAGACATCTTATGCCCTATCCTTTGGCCCTAAGAAATCTTATCCCCTATCCAGAGTACCCCTCTAAAGATGAAGGACCTGGATACTTGTATGGTGTCTTCCTCTGTACAGAAATGCTTTACCCTAATTTATAGTAAGGCTGGGGTTACACGGTTCCATGACCTTACTGCGCTCTGTTGCCCTCTCTGTAGCTCTCAAACTGTTGCAAAACTACAGCTCCCATAGTGGTGCCCTGACAGCTAACCTGTGACCAAACTACAACACCCATCATGGGAAGGCGAACACTGAGGGTCGCGGTCGTTCTGTAGCCGTATCCTTCAGGATTGAGTCGTTGTCCCAGCTGCGGAGCTGCATTCACCGTGTGCTGCTCTTCTTGAAGGACGTTCTCTCCAGTCTGTGGCTGCCTGCCAGGCCTCAAAGCAAACGGAGCGAGTCATGTGAGCGCGCTACACAGGTACGGCTTAGGACGCGCTACTACTAGTCGCTGTATACAGGCCCTGATCATTATATGTGGATTTATACCACTCCTGCCCAGTGCCTCCAGCTGTTGGATAACTACAACTCCCAGCATACCTGGACAGACAACAGCTTTGAGCTCTAGTTCTGAAACAACTGGAGGCACCCTGGTTGGGGGGAAAAGCAAAATTTATACACATTATAGGGATATTCCAGTTGCAATAAATTGTATTTGCTTTCACACTTTTTTAATAAACTGCCAGAAAGTTAAACAGATTTTGTAAATTATTTCTATTAAAAAATCTTTACCCTTCCAGTACTTTTTAGCAGCTGTATGCTACAGAGGAAATTTCAGGTTTTGTTTTGTTTGTTTTGTGTCCACAGTGCTCTCTGCTGACACCTGATACCTGTGTCAGGAACTGTCAAGAGCAGGAGAAAATCCCCCATAGCAAACCTATGCTGCTCTGGACAGTTCCTGACACGGACAGAGGTGTCAGCAGAAAGCACTGTGGACAAGACAAAAAAATATAAAAAGCAAAGAATTTCCTCTGTAGCATACAGCTGCTAATAAGTAATGGAAGGATTTTTTATTTTTTATAAATAGACGTAATTTACAAATCTAACTTTCTGGCACCAGTTCCTAAAATGGACAGAGGTGTCAGCAGAGAGCACTGTGGTCAGACTGAAAAGAAATTCAAAAAATTTCCTCTGTAGTATTCAGCAGCTGATACGTACTGGAAGGATTAAGATTTTTTTTTTTTTCTTAATATAAATAATTTACAAAACTTTCACTTTTTGGCACCAGTTGATCTAAAAAAAATTCTACCGGAGTACCCCTTTAATGGAATCTCTGCCATGACCCCTACTACTGTCCTATATTGCCAGTAATGAAGCTTTTACATGTATGTGTGACTGATGGTAGCTGGGTTTGTAGCTCTTTAAATTAACTATTTATATGCCCTTCCCTCTGTTAATAAATAATACTCCTTTCTGTGAGCAAGGAAAGGTATTTACCGGTGGAGCGTGTTTTGGCTCGGCCGGATGCCGTAACCTTGTTTAACCTCTAACTTGATGTTAATGACGGAAACTCTGAGCCAGTTTTCTCAATGACAGAATACGACTGCTCCATAATGTTACCTGAATGAAGCGAGGCCTGGATACTCTTACCTGTTCATACAGAAGCCATAACAATAAAACCACCTGACTATTATAAGGTCATTCTATACCTCTGACCCGTCTACTCCTGGACTCCATGATGGGCCTCTGAAGATGTCCTGAGGTCCTCAGCAGATCCTGTAAGGCGATGTAGACAGATATATCCACTTTACTGTTGGAGTGTTTAAAGAGAAGAAAAAGAAACACTATTAGAGTATTACTTTAAAGGGGACTCCACTGGCCAGCGTTCAGAACACTTAGTTCTGAACACTGTGCACTTGCCACCATCTCCCATAGAGTTGCATTGAGGGGTCAGGGTGTATGGCGTCACGTAGCATGTGCACAGCGTTCAGAACTCTATATTACGAACACTGGCCAGTTGAGAACCCCTTTAAGGTTTACCACTCCCCTCTGTCTATTTTGCAGTTCATACAGAATGTATTGGGTGGGGGTCAAGGACTTATGCAGTCAGGTTCATCGGTTAATGACCTTCATTGGGTTTGGAGATGAGCGAAGTTAGTGATTCAATCCGGTGGGCTGGGTACAGTCCTAGGAGAATCTCCAGCCCACGGGAGCACCTGAAAGCTGAACTTATTTATGCAGGATAGTTGGCAACCGCCGAGCCGAGAAGTTTGTGACGTATCGAATCACTGTAACTTCGCTTATCTCGAATTGGGTTGGTGGGGATTATTTTGATTAGGTTATAATGTTTGGGGATATCGGGATGATGCGGTGTCACCTGGTTGACAAGGAACCGGTCCACATTGAATGGCCAATGACTTGAGTTGTAGATGAGGGTGGATTGTTTTACATGTTAAATTGCACCGAAACGCTGAATTGTAACAGTATCGCACTCTGCTTGGACTATAGTCCCGATGAAACATTAACACCCCCCCCCCCAAGAATTGTTTCTTATCCTTGATCTGAGATGCCCCCATTGGTTAAAAGTGAGATGGCTATAAAGGTACCCATATACCTCTTTAGACCAAAGACAATCTAAGGGTGGGTTCACACTACGTTTTCTCCCATACGGGAGCGCATACGGCAGGGGGGAGCTAAAACCTCGCGCTCCCGTATGTCACCGTATTCGCTCCCGTATGTCATTCATTTCAGTGAGCCGACCGGAGTGAAACGTTCGGTCCGGTCGGCTCATTTTTGCGCCGTATGCGCTTCTACAACCGGACCTAAAACCGTGGTTGACCACAGTTTTAGGTCCGGTTGTAAAAGCGCATACGGCGCAAAAAATGAGCCGACCGAACGTTTCACTCCGGTCGGCTCATTGAAATGAATGACATACGGGAGCGCATACGGTGACATACGGGAGCGCGAGGTTTTAGCTCCCCCCTGCCGTATGGGAGAAAACGTAGTGTGAACCCAGCCTAAGGCGGGGGTCTCAAACTGGTGGCCCTCCAGATGTTGCAAAACTTCACCTCCCAGCATGCCTAGAGATGCCCAGACAGCCATTTGCTGCAGCTAACTGCTGTTGGGAATGCTGGGAGTTGAAGTTTTGCTCTGGAGGGTCACCAGTTTGAGACCCCTGATCTAAAGGTTTTTTTTTTTTTTTTTTTTTTTTTTTTATATTTGGAGAAAAGGGCGGAGAAGGGTCTGGCATCTTTTCTCTGCTGACCCTTCTTTTTTTTTTTGGAGAGGTGAGCTTTAGCTGTCTAGTTGCGGTTTGTCTCTCCCCATAGAGAACACATGAACGTTCAACCATGAGAGGTGACTGTCAACCGAGCGTATGTTTGGTCGAGCGTTAAACCAGAAGGGGGTTAATGGTTGAACAACCTGAACTGCGCTCTCATAGACACAGCTGTACACATTATAGTTCATATTGCCCAAAAAAAGGTTCCCATACACATTAACTGAGTACTAGGGCAATCTATAGGGGTTAAGTAGCTGATCTGGGGGAGGGAGGGTGCGATCATGGGACATGACCCCCGGCTCTCTGTCAGGACCTTGCGTTGTCTACTAGTAGATGGCATGCGCTCCATCCATTCCTATGAGAGTGCCGATGATACCCGAGAGCTGCACTCCGGTCTTCATAGGAATGAATGGAGCGCATGCGGCACGCACTCCTCACTGAGCACCAGGGTCCCATCCTAGTGATTGCGGGGGGACTGCTTATCCCTTTTCCTGCGGATTGGGGATTTGTTTGGTTTCACCAGAGATCCTGGTTCAATCAAGTGTTCTGAAAGCGGAGAGGAAAGCTGGTGTCAGACTTATCTGGCAGTGTCTTAGGCTAGGTTCAGACTGCGGAATATCCAAGCAGGAAATTTCCGCCCGGAGATTCCGAGTGCGGCCAACCCTGACTGAATCGGTCGGCGCTAGGACCGCACGGACACTGCAGTCTCCAATAGACTGCAATGTGTTCTGCGCAGATTTCCGTCTGAAGAAAGAGCAACACCATTCTTCAGGCGGAAATTTCCAAGCGGATTTTCCATTCACAAATTCTACTTAACAGATGCTGAAGTGTGAATTTGTGAACGGAAAACCATTCACTACATTATACATTTTTAGCAAGTGAAATTTCCGCCTGCAATTTCAAAGCGGAATTGCAGGCGGAAACTCTGTAGTCTGAACCGAGCCTAAGTGTCAAAGTTTAAATCCAACCTGCTCTATCCTTCTCACAGCATTGTCGGGAAGCCCCCATTCACCTTGGACCGGCGCTTCCCAACCGGTGTCTTCAGCTGTTGCAAAACTACAACTCCCAGCATGCTCGGACAGCCGCAGGCTGTCCGTGCATGCTGGGGGTTGTAGTTTTGCAATAGCTGAAGACTCTCTGGGAAACACTCCATTAGACAGTCTGCCAATCCCTCCAAAATTTATTGGGGTACCCTATGACTTCGCATTCATTTGGTCAACCCTTGTGATGCAGAAGTATATGCCAGGTGGGCATTTATTAAATTTTTTTAATCTATACTAGGATGGCAGAAAACGCACCACAAAACCACCCTTTGCTGGTGTACACTTACAAAAGTTATGTTTTAAAGCTTTGTGTGTATGGTGCAGAGTTTATTTATTTTTATTTATTTTTATTTATTTTTATTTATTTTTATTTATTTTTATTTATTTTTATTTATTTTTATTTATTTTTATTTATTTTTATTTATTTTTATTTATTTTTATTTATTTATTATTAATTTTTATTTATTTTTCCCGTGGCCTCTATAAGGGCACATTATAGGGCAGCTGTGCTCATACATGTTTCTCTGCCCGCGGTGGCGTCTTGCGTCCTCTGTTTGTCCTCCCCGCTCCAGCTTGGTGCCGCCGGCTATCTCCAGTACACACTGACTAATTCCTGGAAGCTACCTGCACCGTCTGTTAATTAACCAGCTATAGAATCATCTAGTCGCTCCTGGCAGGTCAGCTGTCTCCATGGTAACACGCCTGTCAACCGTAAAATCTTTACACGTGAGTAGTTGGCAGCCATCTCCGTGACTTTTAATAAACTCTTTACACCACCGCCCCCCCCCTCCCCCCCTCAAGATGCCTCGTTCCAGCAACGCTTAATCTGAGATCTCACTTACACGTCTTGAAGCAAATTGGGGGTGGATACAGGGGTTAAACTTTTTTTTGTCCCCAGTTAACTTTTCTATTGTGTTGGAGTCAGCGACATAAACTTATCAGCTGAGTTAAAGGGGTATTCCAGGAAAACTTTTTATATCTCTTAACTGGCTCCAGAAAGTTAAACAGATTTGTAAATTGCTTCTATAAAAAAAAAATCCTTATCCTTTCAGTACTTATGAGCTTCTGAAGTTAAGGTTGTTCTTTTCTGTCTAAGTGCTCTCTGATGACACCTGTGTCGGGAAACTCCCAGTTTAGAAGAGGTTTGCTATGGGGATTTGCTGGGAGTTTCCCTAAGACAGGTGTCAGAGAGCACTTATGAGCTTCTGAAGTTAAGGTTGTTCTCTTCTGTATAAGTGCTCTCTGACACCTGTCTTGGGGAAACTCCCAGCAAATCCCCATAGCAAACCTCTTCTAAACTGGGCGTTTCCCGACACAGGTGTCATCAGAGAGCACTTAGACAGAAAAGAACAACCTTAACTTCAGAAGCTCATAAGTACTGAAAGGATTAAGATTTTTTTTTTAATAGAAGTAATTTACAAATCTGTTTAACTTTCTGGAGTGTGTGTGTGTGTGTGTGTGTGTGTGTGTTTTTTACCCCTTTAATCGCGCCTATGGGGAAGTGAATCGTTAGAGGACTTTGTGTTCCTTTTGGCCAGTAGGGGGCGTTGTGTAGAGTTAGCTGGCATGTGAATGATGGTGGTTGGCCAAGAGCTGGTTTGGTTAATGTTGTCAGTGGTCTCCATACTGTGGCCCTTCAAGTGTTTCAAAACTCCAACATGCCGAGACAGCCAACAGCTGGAGACCTTTGCGTTAGATGGTAGGAAACTACTGCCAAGCGGTGCGGCTGACACTTATTTTATATTTGGTTGGTGGAAGTGAACAATTTTTGTCTACCACTTATTTATTGTGTGATGCTAATGTGTACAAGCACCAAACATGCGCAGGTACACGTTTCTTTAGTCCACCACTTTCTATGGTTTACTCGTTGCGCCATTATTTGCGAATATTCTACATTTCAAACCAAAAAACAAATCTAAGCAGCGTCTGGTTGATGTATATTTGACTCTCAGGCTGCACAAAACCCCCATAAAAGTTGCAGATAATCTTTTTGTAATCGCAGTAGCTGTCTGCAAAAAGTTTTTTGTGCAGTAATATATGCATTGGGTAAAAATCTGAAACTTAACAAGCTCATCCAGGAATAGAGCCGATTTCTTCCAGAAAAAAAAAACTCCACCTGTCCTGAGGTTGTGTGTGTGTGTGTGTGTGTGGTATTACAATTTGGCTTCATCTCTTCTGAGCTGCAATACCACACACAACCCAGGGACAGGTGAGGGTGTTTTTTTTTTTTTTTTAAGAAAATGGTCCCCTTCCAGGAAAACCTTCTTAAAGGGGTACTCCACTGCTAGACACCTTATTCCCTATCCTTTCGGTTCCTGTGGCAGTGATGCCACACCCCCTCATTCATGTCTATGGAAGGGGGTGTGTTGGCCGACATGCTCCATCCAACAGACATGAGTGGAGGGGGTGTGACATCACAAGGGGCGTGGCTGTGATGTTACGATCACGCCTCAATCTCCGAGCAATGTGAACAATGTTCAGAACGTTGGATCACCCCTTTAAACACTGATTCCACTCGCTGGTGTTTTGGCCAGCTTCAGGCAATCCATTATAGACATATTAAAGGGAACCTACTGTGTGTTCTGGTGATAGGACTGGATAGCTTTTAGGGTATGAATACAAACTGAAAGTTGATATTTAAAAAAAAAAAAAAAAAAAAAATTATAATTTTTTTTTTTTCTGGAATACCTCTGACTCCAGAAAGTTAAACAGATTTGTAAATTACTTCTATAAAAAAAAAAAAATCTTAATTCTTTCAGTCCTTATGAGCTGCTGAAGTGGAGTTGTTCTTTTCTAAGTGCACTCTGACACGTGTCGGGAATCGCCCAGTTAAGAAGCAAATCCCCCCCCCCCCCCTCCCAATAGCAAACCTCTTCTACTCTGTGCAGTTCCCGAGACACGTGTCATCAGAGAGCACTTAGACAGAAAAGAACTCCACTTCAGAAGCTCATAAGTACTGAAAGGATTAATATTTTTTTAATAAAAATAACTTACAAATCTGTGAATTCAGGTAGAAAACAGACATGGTGCACATCTACAATCTTGTATAATGATCTGATTGCTTCTCAGCATAATATCAAAAACTAACAGGTTGTTAGTATACATTTTTGATCAAAAAGTACAAGCCCCCTCGCCACGTCAAGGCCACCTATTTAGAGTGGGTCTCTAACGTACCTAGCATAAAATGGCGTAGCACTGGGCGGCGACCACCACCGCCACGACACCAGTGCCCACGGGGGGGGGGGGGGGGAACGACTCACTGGCAGAGCGGCCCCAATGCCACTCAAACCAGTCTATGGGCCGCACCTATATAGGTGGTAATTAGCCACACATGGGTCATTTCTTTCCTAGCAGCCTCCCAGTCTGACTGGGAGAGTATGGTAAGTGAGCTATTACACCTTGTTCACACTGGTGTGGTGCTGTGCGGCGTCCGTGGCGCCGTGTCTGCGGGGGGTGTGGCCCATAAACTGGTTTGAGTGGCATTGGGGCCGTTCTGCCAATGGGTCGTTCCCGCCCAGTGCTACGCCATTTTATGCTAGGGACGTTAGGGACCCACTCTGAATAGGTGGCCTTGACGTGGCGAGTGGGCTTGTACCTTTTGATCAAAAATGTATAATAACAACCTGTTAGTTTTTGATATTATGCTGAGAAGCAATCGGATCATTATACAAGATTGTAGATGTGCGACCATGTCTGTTTTCTACCCAAATTTACAAATCTATTTAACTTTCTGGAGCCAGTTGAGATATCTATATATCTATATATCTCTCTATCTCTCTATCTCTCTATCTCTCTATCTCTCTATCTCTCTATCTCTCTATCTCTCTATCTCTCTATCTCTCTATCTCTCTATCTCTCTATCTCTCTATCTCTCTATCTCTCTATCTCTCTATCTCTCTATCTCTCTATCTCTCTATCTCTCTATCTCTCTATCTCTCTATCTCTCTATCTCTCTATCTCTCTATCTCTCTATCTCTCTATCTCTCTATCTCTCTATCTCTCTATCTCTCTATCTCTCTATCTCTCTATCTCTCTATCTCTCTATCTCTCTATCTCTCTATCTCTCTATCTCTCTATCTCTCTATCTCTCTATCTCTCTATCTCTCTATCTCTCTATCTCTCTATCTCTCTATCTCTCTATCTCTCTATCTCTCTATCTCTCTATCTCTCTATCTCTCTATCTCTCTATCTCTCTATCTCTCTATCTCTCTATCTCTCTATCTCTCTATCTCTCTATCTCTCTATCTCTCTATCTCTCTATCTCTCTATCTCTCTATCTCTCTATCTCTCTATCTCTCTATCTCTCTATCTCTCTATCTCTCTATATCTTCTAGAGCTGATGATGGCTGCCAAACTTGAGCTGCCATATTTCTTTGTCAAGGAGGTGGAGTCAAGCTGTATATATCACTTTTTTTTTTATATGGGTGTGTCTAAACTAAAAAATATTATAATACATACCAGTAATTTTAACAAAGTCTGTGTGATGGAGATATACGGTAGATATAAAAAATATTATATAATATATATTTTTTTTGCAACCTGTCTCATGAGCTGTATGGTGACTTAATTAATCTATCTTTTCCTCTTTCAGCTTGATGAAGTTGTGTACATTCCTGCAGCCGATAGGATCCCGAATTGTAGTCTGTTGCTGTAAACATCCCCGACTGGAAGCTTTGAGGCTGAATGGAGCTTTCAGTCCGATGTTTGCCGCCATCGGCTACAAGAGTCTCAGTGAGCTTTGGATTACTCCTGTAAGTATTCTTCAGAGTGCTGACATACCTGAGCAGGAAACACTTGGCGTTCCTGACTATTCACGAAAATTCCAACATCTTTACAGAAGTGCTAAAGAGTCTTAGAAGTGCTAAGACTCCCAGTTATTTATTTATTTATTTATTTATTTTTTAAGCAGTTTTCCAACCAGGGTGCTGTTGCAAAACTACAACTCCCAGCATGCCCAGACAGCCTTTGGCTGTCCGGGCATGCTGGGAATTGTAGTTTTGCAACAGCTGGAGGCACCTTTTGTCCAAAAACTGGCTTAAAGGGGTACTCCGCCCCTGGCATCTTATTCCCTATCCAAAGGATAGGGGATAAGATGTCAGATCGCCGGGGTCCCGCTGCTGGGGGGGGGACCCTGGGGATCGCCGCTGCGGCACCGCGCCATCATTACTGCACAGAGCGAGTTCGCTCTGTGCGTAATGACGGGCAATACAGGGGCCGGAGCAGCGTGACAGCATGGCTCCGCCCCTCATGACATCACGGCCTGTCCCCTTAATGCAAGTCTATGGCAGGGGGGGTGACGACCGTGACGTAACGATGCTCCGGCCCCTGTATTGCCCGTCATTACGTGCAGAGTGATCTCGCTCTGCGCAGTAATGATGGCGGGGTGCCGCAGCGGCGATCCCCGGGGTCCCCAGCAGCGGGACCGCGGCGATCTGACATCTTATCCCCTATCCTTTGGATAGGAGATAAGATGTCTAGGGGCGGAGTACCCCTTTTAATGCGAATGGACGTCTATTTCTGCAATCTTTCAGTTTCTCTGATTTTTGTAAAGCTTTTGTTTTGTACATTATGAGGGCAGCCATCTTGCAGGATCTGTTTTTATAGCCTTTAAAGGGGCACTTCAGTGGAAAATTTTTCAAATCAATTGATTCCAGAAAGTTACAGATTTGTAAATTACTTTTATTAAAAAACATCTTAATCCTTCCAGTACTTATCAGCTGCTGTATGTTCAAGAGGAAGTTGTGTAGTTCTTTCCAGTCTGAGCACAGAAAATGGAACTGCAGGATTTTTTTTTTTTAAATCTAAAAATGTATACCATATATACTTGAGTATTAGTCGTTCAGAATATAAGCAGAGGCCCATAATTTCACCCCAAAAACCTAGGAATAGTTGACTCAACTATAAGCCTAGGGAAATGCATCACCCCCCCCCTGTTGTTGTTGTTGTTTTCTATGTGGGAAGGAAGGGTGAGCTGGTCCAGGCCGTCCATCTTCGGCCATCTATGCTGCAGGGACTGTCTGGTGGGGAGGGCTAGTCTTTCCAGGCTGTCAATCTTCACCGGAAGGCCCTCTGCTCCGGGCCGGCCACGGATTAGTGATGTTGCGTTGACGACTACACGCAGAGACGTCCGTACGCAGCAGACATCCGTGATGCGTGGTGGCGTCAATGCAGAGTCACTAGTTCAGGGCCGGCCCGGAGTGGTGAAGATGGACAGCCCGGAACGACTAACCCTCCCCACCGGACGGTCCCTGCAGCATAGATGGCCGAAGATGGATCGCTTGGACCATCCCCCTCACAGCTAAGCCAGAATTTTTATTTTTTTATTTTTTTTTCCCACTAGAGTATAAGCCGAGGGGGGCGTTTTCAGCACGCAATATCGTGCTGAAAAACTCTGCTTATACTCGAGTATATACGGTATATGGGTGTATTATATTTATAACATTTTAGTTCACTGTGTAACGTAAAAACTTGAGAAACACAAGGTCGCAACATCATTTCCACTTGTCCATTGTCAGGTAAAGATCATGAGCTGCATTCACAATTCTGCTGACTTCAATGGTGACGTTTAAAGGGGTACTCCAGTGCTTAAACATCTTATCCCCTATCCAAAGGATAGGGGATAAGATGCCTGATCGCGGGAGTCCCACAGCTGGGGACCCCCAGGATCATGCACGCGGCACCCCGTTTATAATCGGTGCCCGAAGCGTGTTCCCTCCAGGACTGATTACCGGCAACCGCAGGGCCGGCAGCGTGTGACGTCACGCTCCGCCCCTCAATGCAAGACGTTGGGGGCGTGATAGCTATCACGCCCCCTCCCATAGGCTTGCATTGAGGGGCGGAGCGTGACGTCACACGCTGCCCGCCCTGCGGTCGACCATAATCTGACCTGGAGCGAACACGCTCCGGGAACTGATTACAAACGGGGTGCCGCGTGCATGATCCCGGGGGTCCCCAGCTGCAGGACTCCCGCGATCAGGCATCTTATCCCCTATCCTTTGTATAGGGGATAAGATGTTTAAGCACCAGAGTACCCCTTTAACATAGATATTCCTGTGAAGAAACTGTTTAGTAATTGAGCACCAATAACCCTGATCACTGCAGTAATTGCTCTATGTGGTTGAAAGGTTATGCGGGAGATTACCAAATCCTGTCCAAACAAAGTTGCTGAGTTGTATGCTGGGAGTTGTAGTTCAGCAGCATCTGGAGGGCTGCAGTTTGAAGACCACTGATATAAATGTTTTTAGTGGGGGGAGAGTTATGAAAACTTGTCCAGAGGAAAAAATTTAGTTGCCCATAGCAACCAATCAGATCGATTCTTTCATTTTTCACAGGCCTCTTTAAAAATGAAAGAAGCGATCTGATTGGTTGCTATGGGCATCTCAGCAACTTTTCCTCTGGACAGATTTTGATCTCCCCTAATATCCCTTCCTCAGGTTCTCTGAGCAGAGTACAATTTAATGTAGAAATCTAGGATAATGTTTCTATTTCCCAGCCGACTCCATTGTCTCCAGATCCTTGAGCTGCCTCCACATGTTTTTGGGGTTTTCTGGTCTCCTCCACCCACCCAGGTCTGTCATGCCAAGAGTCTGTGTAAAGCGTGCCGAGACCCATCCTCCTGCACACTGCGTCTTGTCTCCATGATCTCCATACTACTCGGTTCATGTAAACATCCTACACTCAGCTCTGCTGTGCCATACGGCTGGGCGTAGGATGCTTACCTTAACTGATCTGTGACATCCAGCGCGGGATATCTGGGCGGAAGACGGTGAAACGAAGCAAAAAATTCCTCAACTGTTTCCCTGGTGATTGCTCATCGCTTTATCATCTGCTGCCGTTTGTGACTTGTATGTACTTGTCAATAAAGTTTCCTTCTGCTGCATAGTAAACACGTTTGCATTTTTTTATTTGATTAAATCCCTGAGGCTTGTAAGAAGGATTCTATAGGTTGTGTAGCAATTCTGGGTAGAATACATTGTAATAAGGTAAAATATCTAAAGCAATGCAGTTCTGAATATATCTACTATAATGCTGCCCCTATATACAAGAATATTCTTGTATATAGGAGCAGTGTTATAGTAGTGGATTATAGTAGTTATATTCTTGTATATAGGAGGCAGTATTATTAGTTATATTCTTGTATATAGGAGCAGTGTTATAGTAGTGGATTATAGTAGTTATATTCTTGTACATAGGAGGCAGTATTATAGTAGTTATATTCTTGTATATAGGAGGCAGTATTATATTAGTTATATTATTGTATATAGGAGCAGTGTTATAGTAGTGGATTATAGTAGTTATATTCTTGTACATAGGAGGCAGTATTATATTAGTTATATTCTTGTATATAGGAGCAGTATTATAGTAGTTATATTCTTGTATATAGGAGCAGTATTATAGTAGTTATATTCTTGTATATAGGAGCAGCATTATAGTAGTTATATTCTTGTATATAGGAACAGTATTATAGTAGTTATATTCTTGTATATAGGGACAGTATTATAGTAGTTATATTCTTGTATATAGGAGCAGTGTTATAGTAGTTATATTCTTGTATATAGGGAGCAGTGTTATAGTAGTTATATTCTTGTATATGGGAGCAGTGTTCTAGTAGTTATATTCTTGTATATAGGAAGCAGTATTATAGTAGTTGTATTCTTGTATATAGGAAGCAGTATTATAGTAGTTGTATTCTTGTATATAGGAAGCAGTATTATAGTAGTTGTATTCTTGTATATAGGAAGCAGTATTATAGTAGTTGTATTCTTGTATATAGGAGCAGTATTATAGTAGTTATATTCTTGTATATAGGAGCAGTATTATAGTAGTTGTATTCTTGTATATAGGAAGCGGTATTATAGTAGTTATGCAACAACAGTGAGAAATGAAGATAGACGGACGGCTCACCCAGGTAGCAAAAAAACTCTTCTTTATTCAATGCTTGCAGCATAAGATAACAGCAGGTACAAGGGGGATCTGTCAGCAGGAACGCAGGGCTGTGAAGTGCAACGACCGTATCGCTTCGGACTGAAGCTTCTTCCGGCCTCCAACAGTGTTGGAGGCCGGAAGAAGCTTCAGTCCGAAGCGATACGTCTATCCGTCGTCCGTCTATCTTCATTTCTCACTGTTGTTGCATGAAAGACTTTGCTCTTTAACAGACGTAGACGCTCCCCATAGCACCCAGCTCAGCAGGTCACATACCTCCGATAGTCCGGACAGGAAAACTTAACCCACAGTCGAATAGACAGTGCCTGGTGCTTTTCTCTCAATCACAAATTACAATAGTTATATTCTTGTATATAGAAGCATTATTATAGTAGTTATATTCTTGTATATAGGAGCAGTATTATAGTAGTTATATTCTTGTATATAGGAGCAGTATTATAGTAGTTATATTCTTGTATATAGGAGCAGTATTATAGTAGATATATTCTTGTATATAGGAGGCAGTATTATAGTAGTTATATTCTTGTATATAGGAGGCGGTAGTAGTGTATATAGGAGCAGTATTATAGTAGTAGTAGTGTATATAGGGGCAGTATTATAGTAGTAGTAGTGTATATAGGGGCAGTATTATAGTAGTTATAACCAGAACTACTATAATGAAGACTTGCAAGTGTTTTCCCCAAATGGTGTGCTCTCTGCTTCTGCAAAACTACAACTCCCAGCATGCCCGGATAGCCTCTGGCTGTCCAGGCATGCTAGAGGTTGTATTCTTGCCACAGCGGCAGGTACATTGTTTGGAAAAAACACTTATGTATGAGAATAGAACTTTTGCTGCCCCTATGCCGATAATAAAGTAATAGATTGAGGGACTTGGGCACTAGTACACTAGACAGCAAATCTTTAGTCCTGTTCCTCAGTGTATCCGTTTAGCCCAGGAATAGGGAGTTGAAACAAGTGGTAGAAGATCCTGCTGTGCTGCTTCCTTTTAAGTTGTTGCTCCAGAGTACAATATTGAAGCACTTCCTGAGCCTAATAATGCAGACAGGAGGCCATTGTCCTGGTTAACGTTCAACGTGACAAGTTTTAGGTCTTGTAATACATTCAAGTAGTGCGGAGCCCGGAGTGGGCACTTGTAACATTCTTGGTTCCACTCATGGTTTACTCCAGAATGTATTGTAAGTCTCCGGTTTGACCTTGGAGTCACTCAGGTTTTTTTTATTTATTTTTTGTTTAAAGGAGGTAATCAGCGCCATCTACAGGTAAATCAGGTCATAAGCACAATTATACCTGTCAATTGTTCAGCAGGCATGAATGGTTTGTTTCTGAAGAGGCAGCTCTGTTTCCATGTCACAGGGAAGGATTGGCTTTTTAGGACTACTAGGTTTTGACAGACAGATGCCTCATGTCACCTAAAGGGGTACTACAGCAAAACGTAACTTACAAATGTCAGATAGCTGGGGGTGCAACTGCTGGGACCCCCACCCCCTCTCTCTGATCTCTTGAACATGTGCTGGGGTTGGCACACACTCTATTAAATGGGCGCTGTCACTGACTCCTGCTGGCCTGGCAGAAGTCCGAAATCAGGAAATGCTGAGGAGGGGGGGGGGGGGGGGGGGGTGTGCAGCCTTAGCAAACTATAGCTCATCTCACACTGAACTGCTCTGGGCTGTGTGTAGCAGAGGGAGGGAGGAAGTTCTCCCCTGTGTGGCTTCAGATGATGTCACGTCTGCTGGGGAACACCCCTTCCCAGTCTGTATCTGACTGAGCAGAAAATACAGAGCAATATCAAGGTAGAAAACTAAACGATAATAAAAAATAAAGGCAGGGGGTAGTTTATCATGATGGGGGCAGTGACCTGGGGGGATTATAAAATTTAACAAGATCATTGGAAGTACTTTAATTTCTTTTGGAGTGCTGGAGATGCCAGAGTACAGCACTCGGGTTTCTTTGGTGCTACCATAGAGAATGAATGGACCATGTGGTGACCCCAGCAGGTCCTCCTGAGTCCTGCTTGTTCAGGAGATTGAGGGTCCCAGCGGTTTTGCTGTAGGCCCTTTTTTATTTTTATTTTTTATTTTTTTTGGAGCATTTCATCTGTCCTCAAGGTGTTATTACAGTGGAGCTCCATTCACTTCATTGGGACAGAGTTGGGTGTTTTGCTGACTCAAATACAGTTCTCCATGTTAGAGACACTTCTAGTTTGTACCTCCTGTATTTTATAGATTTGCATATAATTGATCCACAATTGTTTTAGATCTCATCCTCCAAGGCAAAGTCCAACAATCCATTGTCATTGACAACCAATGTTCCAACCTATTTTAAAGGGTGTAGTGTGGCAACAAGGCTTCCCCAGTAGCAGCAAAGTACAGACAAGGCTGGAGCGGAGGTGTAGAACTATTAAAATATATAATCTGATCTCCAGAGATAGCAGCAGTATACAGAGAGCTGGAGGGGAGGTGTATAGCTACTCTACTGATCTCATAGGGATAACAGCAGTATACGTATACAGACAGCTGGAGGAAGCTTCCACGTGTAATCTGAAGATGATGCGTTCATCCTGTAGTTGAAAGGTAGTAAGAGGACTGACCACTTCCCCTCACTTTTTTTTTTTAAAAGGCCTTTTTAAGTTTTTGCAATAAAACAAGTACAGCCGCTCACCCTACCAAAATAATAGAATAACTCACCAGTTTGAGATCCCTGCTCTATCCAAAGGACAGGGGATAAGATGTCTGATAGCGGGGGTCCTGCAGCTGGGACCCCCTCTGTTTGGCACAGAGCATTTGTTTAGAACGCTGGGTCTGGGGTCGTGACATCACACCTCACCCCCTCAATGCAAGTCTATGCCACGCCCCCTTCCATAGAGGGGGTGAGGTGTGATGTCACGAGGGGCATGGTCATGACATCACGACCCCCACATCCGCTCCAAGCGTTCGGAACAAAATGCTGTGGCAGTGGAGTACCCCCCTTTTTTTTTTTTTTTTTTTTTTTTTTTTTTTTTTAAATACCTATTTTCTGTAGGTCAGACTGGTGATCACTTGGCCAAATTACAGTAATAAGTGCATGGATGCAGCTGTACTGGAATGTTGGACCAGGGATGCGGACTGTGCATGGTGGGGGGGTTCTAACAAACCTGGAGTGCTTCCATAAGAAACTTTATATATAATTCTTATCACAGATCTTCACTTAAAGTGTTTTTGTTACAAAAGTTTCCAGCGCCTGTACGTGAAGCGGGAGCTGACGTTCTTCTCGGGTTTATCGTCTCCCACCTGTTTTGATGCTGTTAAACTTTTCTTCATCCTTTTTAATAAAAGCCGATCAGTGAACAGATGGTCGGGGGGTGAGCGCCGCTTCATCATTTTTACTGTCTTCATGTACAAAATGTTTTATTTCCTCCTCATTGGAAGCCATTAGTCTGGTTGATGTAAAGAGACTGGAGGGGGGTAGGATTCGGGGTGGAGCGATGTGGATCTGGCTGGGAGTCAGCCGCCATTATTTCCTCTAAGTGATGAATTGTTGGAGCGCCTGTAATTACGTTACACATTCCCCATTTTATCCTATTCATTTCAGAGTTCTCTCTAGGAACGTTCTGTACGCCGGACGATTAGCCTTAATTAGGTAAAAATTCCGGGGCAAATGTCACAAATTGCTTTTGACGGCGCATTTGCTGTTTTCCCATTGTGGGGTCTATTATACTTTTAATTATTGGTTATTAGGTTCAAATTTCAGACTGTCTCAATGACTAAAAATATATATCTATATTAAAATATTATATAAAAAAAAGTTGAATTGCTGCAACACTCTTATGGTGAAAAGTAGGTTTTATTCCAAACCAAATGTGTTTTAAAAAAATTAACCCCTTTAAGGACAGCCCATTTTCACCTTAAGGACCAGAGCGTTTTTTGCACATCTGACCACTTAAGCATTAATAACTCTGAGATGCTTTGACTTATTAATTTGATTCCGAGATTTATTTATTTTTTTTTTCCCCGTGACACATTCTACTTTTAACATAGTGGTAAATTTTTGTCGATACTTTTATGATCATAAAGTTGACATGATTTTACTTTTGAAACAATTTTCGTAGAAAAAGACCACACTAATCCAGGTGCTGCTTTATCCAAAGATTCAAGGATGCAGGGAGGTATTGTAAAACCAGATACTTTTATTTGTATTACAGCATACAAGTTAGCAGAATCATGACTCGTTTCGGGGTCTATTGCCCCTTCCTCATTTGCATTTCTTATACATGTTTGGTTTGGAATAAAAGCTACTTTTTTTCACCAGAAGTGTGCTGCAGCGATTCGACATTTTTTTTTCTTTTTCTGGATGTATCAAGAGGCTTTTGACTAGTGTTAAGCGCGAATATTCGAAATGCAAATTTTACGCGAATATCAGCACTTCGCGATTTCATGAATATTTACAATATAGTTATATATTCGTAATGACATTCATAATTTATTTTTTTCATATTTGCTCATTTTTATGCAAATATTGGCACTTTCAGACTGGACACTGATAACTCCTTTTTTAGGTGAGATGAAATTCGTATAGTGCACATGCGCAAATATATTACGAATTTTCGCATGAAAGAACTAACCTAGCGAATATGCAAATTTCACGAACATAGGACGAATATTCGTGAAATGTAGCAACTTCGAATATGGCCCCTGCTGCTCATCACTACTTTTGACCAGGGCCATGACTGCTTGCACCTGTTCACCTAACCTGTAAAGTGCTGTTCCATCTCTTCTTGCGATTACCTTTCGGTGGCCTGACGACATATCACAAACGCAGTCTGAGCCACTGCCGAAATTCAAATGCTAAATGAATCTTTCCCTACCAAGGTGCCTCCAGTTGATGCAAAGCTACAACCTCCAGCATGTCCGGACAGCCTTCGGCTGGGAATTGTAGCTTCTCTGTTTTAGAGAAGTGCTTCCCAACCAGGGTGCCTCCAGCTGTTGCAAAACTACAACTTCCACTGGAAGTTGTAGTTTTGCAACAGGTGGAGGCACCCTGGTTGGGAAGCACTGGTTTAGGGTCTTCTAAATGGAGTGCACTAAGCATAGGGGACATTATGTTCTTGACTTATAGCTCAGTACATCTTGTTTACTTTCTATTTGACTTTCTTTGTCTTGTTGCTTTTGCATTAGACTTAATCTCTTAAGTAAACTATATTTATTTACTTAGCTGTTGTGCGTGGACCTGCTTGTTCACTGAATCTAATCCGGGAAAAAATAAAAAAAAAAACTACCTCTCTCCTTGGAAAGAGACACTGGAGGAGGGTACCTGCCTATCTTCACCCAGGCCTGTGGGGACTTCTAATACTTCATCACGGTTGGGGCTTCTTCTAGTTTGTCTCCTACCAGATTATGCAAAACAGGCCGTAGAGTCAGCAGTCAGGTGTTATCCAGGATTAGAAAAAAAAAAAAGTGCTGCACCTGTCCTCAGGTTGTGTGTGGTATTGCAGCTCTGTTTCATTGAAATGAATAGAGTTTTATTGTAATGTAACAGACCACCTGAGGACAGAATTGGTGCTGTTTTTGGAACAAATTAGCTCTGATTTTCTATTCTTAGAGGAGTACTCTGGGATACAAAAATGTATCCCCTGTTGTGGTATTTGCAGCCATTGTGGTTGTCATTTAATTTTTCTAAATGGCTTATATAAAGATCTGCATACATGATGGCAACTTGGCCGAAGAGGATAACTTGAAGGGGGTTGTCCAGCCAAAGAAAAACCAGGCTATAGTGTCAAAGTAGAATAAACAACTTGCTAATATAACGTTAGTAGCCATAGTGCACAGATCTTCCATATCAGCGCTCCTATCTCCCTTGCAAGTTCTGATGTTATGTCACGTCACAGGCTTTCAAAGCAGCCTGCTTCATTTCTCCTGTTAGCATTAGACGAGGCCAGTGATGTAAAGGGGGGAAGCTGGTATTACTGCTCATTAAGATTTATGACTTCTTAGATAAGGCAGCAGGGAGCCTTTTCTGAAAAAAGGCTTCCTTCTGCCTTATCTAATGAGTCATCCAATAAGCCGTAATACCAGCTCCCCTTTCACATCATTGGAGATTTATGACTCATGCTGATGGGGAGGGGGTAGTAGGGACGAAGGAGACTGCTTTCAGAGCCTATGATGTGACGTGACAGCTGAAATGGAATATCTGCGCACTATGGCTAATAACATTATATTAGTAAGTAAAAGGAAAAAAAAAAAAACTATACTTACAGTACCTAGCCCTGGTCCCTGCCGCTCCCATTTTTCTCTGTCCAGTCCCCTGATCATCTGTCATCCTTCCTGCTTCTGAGATGAGCACCTGCCGCCTCAGCCAATCAATGACCACATCTGTGTCCCATCTCGGCTAGTGATTGGCTGAGTCAGTAGGTCTTGCCCTAAGCGCTCGTCTTGTAAGCAGGAAGAAGACAGATGATCAGGGAACCGGGGCTAGGTAAGTATAGGGTTTTGTTTTTATTTTTTTCCCAGACCTAGCCAAATTTTTGCAAAATGCTGGATATCCCCTTATGAGGGGGGGGTTGTCCAAAATTTTAATAATGGCAGTTTTTTTTTCTTTTTTTTTTTTTCCCCAAAACCGCACCACTTCTGTTTACAGCTTGTGTGTGATATTGCAAATTAGCGTCATTCACCTTTTTTTGGAATTGATCTACAACCCATCCAGTATGTCTCCCAGCTGTTGCAAAACTACAACTCCCAGCATGCCCGGACAGCCAACGGCTGTCCGGGTATGCTGGGAGTTGTAGTTTTGCAACAGCTGGAAGCACACTGGTTAAGAAACACTTCTTACTGGACACAACCCATCCTCTCTTGGTGTTTGCAGAGTAACAACCATTCTACCGTCCATCCTTCCCCATTTATCTCTGGGTTGTTTATACATTTAGTCAGCAGGGGGCAACAATGAGAACAGAAAAAAAAAAAGCTCCTCCCTCTGTAGAGAACATAGGTAATCGGCGCTCCGCCCTGACGCATGATCGGGAGAGATATTCAGAATTAAAAAAAAAGTTTTCTTGTCTTGTTTTCTTGAAATATTTTGCTTTACGGGTTAACCTCAGCATGGAATAGAACTGCCTTTAAAAATAAATAAATATATAAAAAAAAAATGTTAAATTATTTTGTGTGTGTATATAATTTATAAATACATTTCTTATATTTTTCCCCCCAATTGCGAAATATATAAAAAAATTTTTTTTTTTTTGCGCTGATTCCAGATGGAATTATTATCCTCCGTTCTGTATGAAGCTCTTATTACAAGCCGGTCACATGACGCACAATGTATGCATTGTCCTACGCTGCTGAAGCAGGCATTAGAGCTCTCCAGTTCCCTTCTGAGGTCTCCTCCTTGGCTCCTGTCTGTCTAGATTCAGGATTTTCCTCCCAAACCCTCTTGAAGCCTCCTATTTGAAGTTCCACCCTTCCTCTTTAAGAACAAGGCATCCAAAGCAGCTGACATTTCCTAAAGATAGCCGGCAGATAAAAAAAAAATTGAAAAAAATCCCTCTATACTAATGCTGCGCCTGAAACGGTCGGAAATAACAGCAGAAAGGCGCACAGCGAGGGATAATGCATTGTACTGCCTTATCTCCCCTTATAGATCTACATAGACGAAGATTATTATTATTTGTCTTCCTGCTCATGTTCTTGCCAAGTCCAGGAAAGAAGAAAATGGGTGCGAGTAAAAAAAAGTTGTGCGGATGCTACAGTTGATTCGCTATTTCTGCAATATAGATTCATGCTAAATTTTAGAACTTTAAAACATTTATTTTTAACCTCCCTTAAGGACCCAGGGTGTACCTGTACGCCCGTGGGAATTCTGGACCAGGATGCCTGCTGAAATCGTTCAGCAGACACCCCGTGCAATACCCCTCCAACCCTCCCCATGTCAACGCAAATCGCTGATCAATTCAGATTGGCGATTCCGGGCTGATCTGGTCTCTGGTGACCCGTTCGCCCGAAAAATAGGGATGATCGGAGCTGTCAGAGACAGCCCCGATCATCCTAAAGGATAGGAGCAAGATGGCAGGGTGCCACCTCCTCCTATCCCCTGTGCTTGACCGGTCAGGATTGACCGGCAAATTGCAGGGCAGGTGTGGGGGGTGAAAGTTCATTTTCCCCCGCTCTGCCCGTCCCTAGAAGTCCGGGAAGAGCAGGGGAAGATAGCAGCGACAGCTGCGGAGGCCTTTGATATGAGGGGGGGGGGGAATGGCGGCAGGAAAGAGGCACAGGCAACTGGATGCAGCGACATCGGAGGCAGCAGTGAAGATCACTATTAAGTGAACTTCACTGCTGCTTCTAGGAGTTTCAAAACTGCAACTCCCAGCATGCCTGGGCGTGCTGGGAGCTGTAGTTTTGAAACATCTGGAGGGCCACAGTTTGGACACCACTGTGCAGTGGTCTCCAATCTGTGCCCTTCAGATGTTACAGAACTACAACTCCCAGCATGCCTGGACAGTCTCGGCATGCTGGGAGTTATAGTTTTGTAACATCTGGAAGGACACAGTTTGTAGACCACTATACAGTTTACAGTGAGTTTCTCGCTGCAAGTTTGAGATGCAGCAAATAGCAAATTTTCCGCTGCTGCTCAAACTCCCAGCGGAAAACTTGATGCAAACCCCCGCCTGTGTGATTTGTACCTTAAAAACACAACACAAAAGAAAGGGTAAAGCTCTACATATACACATAACCCTACACAGTTACTCTTCCCCACCCCCAATAATAAAAATGAAAAACGCCTGGTACGGCAGTGTTTCCAAAACGGAGCCTTCAGCTGTTGCAAAACAACAACTCCTCCTAGTATTGCCGGACAGTCATTGACTGTCCAGGCGTGCTGGGAGTTTTGCAACAGCTGGAGGCACCCTGTATGGGAAACACTACCCTAGGGTAATTTTGGTATCGGAGGCAAGTGTATTTCTTGCATCCGGGTCCGTCCCATGCAAATGCCTAATTTAGGCCTCAAATGCGCATGGTGCTCTCTCACTTCGGAGCCCTGTTGTATTTCAAGGCAACAGTTTAGGGCCACATATGGGGTATTTCCGTACTCAGGAGAAATTGCTTAACAAACTTTACATGGCTTTTTCTTCTTTTACCCCTTATGAAAAGGTAAAGTTGGGGTGTACTCCAGCATGTTATTGTAAAAAAATTATTTTTTTTACACTAACATGCTGGTGTTGCCCTATACTTTTCATATTTACAAGAGGTAAAAAGAAAAAAACACCCCCAAAATTTGTAACATCATTTCTTCTGAGTACGAAAATACCCCATGTGTGGATGTAAAATGCTCTGCGGGCGCACAACAAGGCTCAGGAGTGAGAACGCCATGTACATTTGAGGTGATTTGCACAGGGGTGGCTGATTGTTGCAGCGGTTCTGACCTAAACGCAAAAAAAAAAAAAAAAAAATACCCTTGTGACCCCATTTTGGAAACTACACCCCTCATGTAATGTAATAAGGGATACAGTGAGCATTTACACCCCACAGGTGTCTGACAGATTTTTTTGAACCGTGGTCCGTGAAAATGTAATGTAATTTTTCATTTGCACAGCCCACTGTTCCAAAGATCTGTCAAACCCCAGTGGGGTGTAAATGCTCACTGCACCCCTTATTACATTCTGTGAGGGGTGTATTTTCCAAAATGGTGTCACATGTGGGGGTCCACTGTCCTGGCACCACGGGGGGGGGGGGGGGGGGCTTTGTAAACGCACATGGTCCCCGACTTCCATTCCAACCAAATTCTCTCTCCAAAAGCCCTTCTCTTCTGAACATTGTAGTTCACCCGCAGAGCACTTGACATCCACATATGGGGTATTGAGAGGCTTTTTTCTCCTATTACCCCTTGTGAAAATGAAAAATTTGGGGTAACACCAGCATTTTAGTGAAAAAAAAATGTATTTACACATCTGACTGTAACGAAAATTGTCAAACACCTGTGGGGTGTTAAGGCTCACTGTACCCTTGTTACATTCCTTGAGGGGTGTAGTTTCCAAAATAGTATGCCATGTTGTTGTTGAGTGTTTATTATTTTTTTTTTTTGCTGTTTTTGCAGCATAGGGGCTTCCTAAATGTGACATACCCCCCCCCCCCCAAAAAAAAAAATTCTGAAAAACTCACTCTCCAAAATCCCATTGTCGCTCCTTCCCTTCTGAGCCCTCTAGTGCACCCGCCGAACACTTTACATCCACATATGAGGTATTTTCTTACTCAAGAGAAATTGGGTTACAAATGTTAGGAAGATTTTTCTCCTTTTACCCCTTGTAAAAATTCTAAAACTGGGTCTACAAGAACATGCGAGTGTAAAAAAACTAAATTTTGAATTTTTTCCCTTCACTTTGCTGCTATTCCTGTGAAACACCTAAAGGGTTAACACATTTACTAAATGTCATTTTGAATACTTTGAGGGGTGCAGGTTTTATAATGGGGTCATTTGTGGGGTATTTCTAATAGGAAGGCCCTTCAAATCCACTTCAAACCTGAACTGGTCCCTGAAAAATGTCAATTTAAAAAAATTTTGTGAAAAATTGCTGCTGAACTTTGAAGCCCTCTGATGACTTCCAAAAGTAAAAACACGTCAACATAAAGTATACATATTGGGAGAGATTTATAAGAACCTGTCCAGAGGAAAAGTTGCTGAGTTGCCCATAGCAACCAATCAGATCGCTTCTTTTATTTTAACAAGGCCTCTGCAAAATGAAAGAAGCGATCTGATTGGTTGCTATGGGCAACTTTTCTTCTGGACAGGTTTTGATAAATCTCCCCCTTTGTATATGTGAATCAATATACAATTTATTTGGTATGTCCATTTTCCTTATAAGCAGAGAGTTTAAATGCTCGGGTCTGGGCTGGGTCCTTAAGGGGTTAAATTCTGCTCTTGGTTTGTTTGATCCCCCCCCCCCCCCAATCAAATTTCAAAGGTAAATATGCAAATGTGGTTTATTTGCTATATTTTTCTATGGGGCCCATTGTCTTTTATGTGCACCACTGATTCAGAAAATGAATGGTCATGGGAGAAGTGTGGAAATACAGGCCACCGTGCCTCCAGCTGTTGCAAAACTACAAGTCCCAGCATGCTTGGACAGCCTTTGGCTCTAAGGAGGAATTTATCATTGGTTTTACCCCTTTTTTTGGTGTGGAAAAAGTCCCACATTTGCTCAGGATTTTTGCAAGTTTTCATTTAGACTCTTTCAAGAAGACAACTTGAATGTACTGCGGCATGCTTACCTATCTTTCTGCAACTGTCAGTGATTTATCAACTGAGACTTTTTTTTATTTTTTTAATTGTCGCCATATTTTTTTTGTGAAATCACCTTCCAGCCCCTAACACACTTTGAGGGTAGGGTCTCATGTAAAATACAGAGCAGATCCGCCGGTGATCTGATCCCTAGTGTTCCTCCAGCTGTTGCCCCGCTGCCCCCTGGCCTGTACGCAGCGATAATCTGCCGCTCTGAGCAGCCAAACAAGGGCATGCGAGTCAAGTGCACTGCAGTGTAGGGCGAGGTACACTATGGGTCGGTTCACAGCGCAAAATAAGCTGCGGATCCATTGTGTGACCCTACTCTGAATCTCACTTAGATCTATACATATTTTGTTTGATTATTATTATTATTATTATTATTATTATTATTTATTTTTAATTTTTTGGGGGCCTGAGGGGAAAAAATAAAAAATAAAAAATATATATATATATATATAATACTGTCACATCACAGAAAAATTAATGTAAATAACAAGTGATCAGAAAGTCGCATATATGCAAAAGTGGTAGCGATAAAAATAGATCACGGCACAAAAAATTAGCCCTCATATAGCCGTGTATAAGGAAAAAAAAGAAAGTGATAGAGGGCAGAAGAGTTGGTTTTTCATAAAGCAGTACAGCAATAGTAAAGCATGGAAACATGGGCATCCTTTTAATCGTACTGACCCACAGGATAAAAAGAACATGTCTGTTTTACTGTAAAGTGCATAGCATAAAAACCACTCCTCCCCCCCAAAAAAAAAAATTGTTTTCTTTTCAGCCTCCAGCCTTCAAATATATCTGTTTCTTCTGTACATTTTATGGTTAAAAGAAAGAGAGGTACTATTGGTCATGCAAAAAACAAGTCCTCATATGCGTCTATGGATGAAAAATTAAGAGCTATGGCTCTTTGAAGATGAGGAGGAAAAAACAAAGATGCAAAAATAAAAATTAGGCTGTGTCATTAAGGGGTTAATCATCACGTAGCTGAAGGATTTGTTACAATGCATCAGTACAGGCAAGGCCCATTTATCTATTTCTCCCTCCCCTTCACGGCAATGGTCTCCAGGCTGAAAAGTCAAGAGGAAGGAAACTTTCCCTGTACTGCCACCTACAGGTGCCCGTGCTGTACGTCACCTTTCCTATTAAACCGTTTTTAATTTATATTATATGATTTTTTTTCCCTATATATGTATCTATATGAAATTTACAAAATTTGGGATAAATTGGGGGAGGGGAGAGAGATGACAACCCTTTGAGTACAACCAATAAGCCCCATGCAGGGACCGGTTGCACAATTGTAGGTTTTAATCTTGAGGCGCCCCTCAAGAATGTTTTGACTAGTGGGTCTTGAGATAAAGGCTTATTAAGAAAAGCAGAAATGGCTGATACTTGAACCTTCTGAGTGGAAGGAGACAGATTCTTATCTAGTCTGTCTTGAAGAAAGCTGAGGATGGTAGAAACAGCTGGATTTAGTCCGTAAACTTGTTCAAGATTGGAAAATTGTCCAAATTCTTCTGTAAGCTTTATTTGTGGATTCCACTCTAGAATGCAAAATAATATTCAAGACCGCACTAGAAAGCCCTTCTAATTGTGGAAGGGACTGATCAACCTCCAGGCTGTCAGGTTGAACATTTGAAGATATGAGCAGCTGTGAGTGTCCCCCGACACTAGTGCTTGCTCTGGGGGAAGCCTCCAATATTGTCCCTGACTCATCTGAAAGAGTTGGGTGAACCAAGCTCTCTTGGGCCAAAATGGGATTATGGTTATGGCAGAGGCTTGGTCTTGCCTGATTTTCATCAATACCCTCGGGATCAAGGAAATTGTAGGAAATATGTAGGCCAGCCTGAACCTCCGTGGGTTTGAGAGAGCATCAATTTTGCTTCTGGGTTGTCCTCCCTGTACAGGGAGCAAAATCTCACCAATTTGGTGTTGAACCTTGTTGCCATGAGATCTATTTCTGACACACCCCACCTGAGCTTTATCACCTTGAATATTTCTGGATGAAAAGACCACTCTCCGGTTGAAAGTCCTCTGCTCAGGTGGTTGGCTATCGCATTGAGAGACCACCAAATGTGAACTGCCGACAAGTGGGTTAGGTTCCTCTCTGCCGTATCCAAGATCAGACCCACCTCTATGAGGAGGCTTTGTGATCGAGTGCCTCCCTGCTTGTTGATATACATTACAGCTGTCTGATTGGATCTTTACTGCTTTCCCTTGAAGAAGAGAAGCAAAGTGGAGGAGTGCCAACCTGATTGCTCGAATCTCGAGGAGATTGGAGATTAACAATCTCTCCTGTGGAGACAGAGACCCCTGCAGAAGATGCGCTCCCCAACCTACAAGGGATACGTCGGTAGTAAGTATGATCCAAGAGGGTTGGATCATGGACTTGCCATCTTCTAGGTGTGACCACATTCTGAGGGAAGACGAGACTGAATAAGACAAGGAGTGGCACTTGTTTAGGCGTGATGGCCTGCGATTCCAAGTGGCAAGCTCCTCTGATTGAAGAGAGTGTAGATGCCAAAGAGCCCAAGGAACTGCATCCGCGGTAGCGGACATAAGTCCCAACATCTGCATGAGAGTGCGAATGGACATTCTCCGGGGTACTGAAAGAAAAAGAGACTATTCTTGAACCCAAGATTTCCTTTTGGGAGTGAGGTAAAGAGTCATGGATACTGTGTCGCTATGAATCAGAGGAACCTCACTGATGTTGTTGAAATGAAATTGGATTTGGCCCAATTGACTATCCGCCCCAACTGGCGAAGGAAGGATACTGCTAACTAAAGATGTTGAGACAGGATCGCTTAAGAAGGAGCTCTGAGGAGCCAATTATCAAGCTGAAGGTGTTTTAGAACTCCCCCTACCTGAACCGCGATCCTTAGATATTTTCTGGACACAGGATGAATGGGCATCCTTTAAATCCAGGGTAGACATTCTTTAAATCCAGGGTAGTCCCCTGGCGCAATAAGGTTGACCACAGATTGAATAGTTTCCATATGAAAGCATTTGTGCTTTATGGACTGATTGAAATATCTCAGATCTATAATCATCCGTCAGTCGCCCATCACCTTGGGAACAAGGAATACTGGGGAATAAATTCCCGATCCTCGCTCTGAACGAGGAACTTTCTGTAGAGCACCCTTCTGGATATACTCCAGAATGTAGGTTTCTAGCGCACCTTGTTTAATCGGTGGAAGAATTCATGTCTCCACATACTGGGATGGGCGAATTGATTTGAGGTCTATCGAATATTCATCCGAGATTATTCTCAGGACCCAAGGGTCCTGAATGTAGAGAGACCAAGTGCTTAGAAAATGATGAAGGCGACCCCCTACAGGAATATGGGGGTGGGATGGGAAACTGGAAAGGTCAAACTGGCAGGGAAACCAGAGCTTCAATGTAGTCAGAGTTTCTTATCTTTTGAGCCACTGGAGCGTTTACTGCCCTGGCGTTGATTGTCCCAATCTTTTTGAGGTGGGAAAAGGATGAGTAAGGAAGGGACTTGCCCTTCTTATCTGACAGCCCTTCCATTATGCGGTCCAATTCTGCACCGAATAAAATGCTGGGTTCATAAGGCATAGCACAAATGGTTTTCTTGGAGGAGGTGTCTACCTTCTAAGGTTTTAACCAAAGAGGATGATGTCCAGCGGAAGACAAGGCCATGGACTTGGATACGAGCTTCAGATGCTTAGTGGCAGCATTGCACAAAGACGTTAATGGCCAAATTGGCCGTTTTAAAAGATGCCAGGTTCTTGTCCCTAGGGACCCCATGGTCCAGATCTGTCTGTATATTAGAAAAACGCGTCTACAAAAAATTTGCTACTTCAGAGCAAGCTATCGCCACTGAAGCTGAAGCCATAGCAGTGGAATAGGAACACCTAAAGGCGCAGTCAGCTTTCCTATCCATCGGATCCTGCAAGGGAGACCCATCCTCGGTAGGAACAACAGTCCTTTTGGGCAATTTGGCGACAGCTATTTCGACCTTAGGGACAGGGCCCCAAGAGGAAAGCTGATCTTCCTGAATAGGAAACATGGTCTTTAACTGCTTAAAGACTGGACCCTTCTCTGGCTTCCTCCACTCCTTTCTTAGTACGGATAAAAGGGTCTCATCTGCTTTAAAGATCTTGGGTCTCTTAGAGGTGGAGGTAGAGGTTTCCTGGGATCAGCATCCTGGTCCCCCGACCAGCAGGAAAAAAATAAGATACGGTGACCTCTTCTTCAGAAGATGTTGATCTGGAATCCTCCTTTTCAGGCTCCACGGATACTTCCATTCTTGGGGTCGACACAGGTCTAAATCGCTTATGAGCCACCACTTGCTTTAGTTCTTTAATAGAAGCCTGCATGGCGGACATGAGGACACCAAGATATATATCCTGTACAGTGGGCTCCACGTAGTTAGGAAGCAGAGATTTTACTTTGCAAGGTGGGCACCGTGGGGGAGATTTATCAAAACCTGTGCAAAGGAAAAGTTGCCCAGTTGCCCATAGCAACCAATCAGCTCCCTTCTTTCATTTTTAACAAGGCCTCTGCAAAATGAAAGAAGCAATCTGATTGGATGCTATGGGCAACTGGGCAACTTTTCCTTTGCACAACTTATGATAAATCTCCCCCCCTAGAAACTTCATAGTTGTCTTCCAGCAGAATATTGCATTCATAATATGCAAGATGTTTTCCCTTAGAAGTTCTCTTCCCAGGACCCTCATGGCCAGCAGAGCCTTCCATAGACATAATCTAAGGAGATATAAAATTGTTATATAAAGCAAGCTTAAAAGAGGAAGCGAAAAAACTAAAAAAGAGCTGGTAGATACTTAAAAGTGTGAACAAGAAAACGCTATCAAGGAACACAGAGTACTCTCCGCAAGAATAGCACCGAAGCTTAGCTTCAAGTCTCAATAAGACAATACTGCCAGAAAACCAAACAGCACTGCGCTCAGAGTCCGAGGGCAGCACTGAGGAGGTTTAAATACCATCCTCAATTGGTGCCACAAAAGGCCCCGCCCCCATGGGCAAAGCCAAAACTTAGAAAATGAAGTTAATTAAAAAGTGTTTAAAAGTAAATTTAAACTTTACAGAGGGTTTAGGGGTGCCAAGAAAAGTGTCCTTGCTCGATTTTGCTCACTTATACAGTGGTCCCTCAACATACAATGGTAATCCGTTCCAAATGAACCATCGTTTGTTGAAACCATCGTATGTTGAGGGATCCGTGCAATGTAAAGTATAGGACGTAACACTCACCTGTCCCCACCGCTCCGGACCCGTCACCGCTCGTCACCGCTGCCCTGGATGTCGCCCTCTATCGCTGTCGACACGTCCCCGGGGTGTCCCCGATGCTGCGGACGTCTCTGCTTACCGAGGATCCTCGCTCTCCGTCGCCGCCATCACGTCACTACGCACGCCACTCCTATTGGATGACGGGATGGTGTGTGCGGCGACGACGAGGGACCGGCGATGTAGGGGATCCCGAAGAGCACGCTCCTGAGCCCCGAGGACAGGTAAGAGACCATCACGGGAGCACAAGAGGCACCGTAAACGGCTATCCGGTTGCAGCTGAAGCAGTCTGCGCTGCCGGATAGCCGTTTATGCGATGGCCCCAACATACAAAAGCATCGTATGTTGATGCTGCCTCTGAGAGGCCATCGTATGTTGAAATTATCGTATGTCGGGGCCATCGTAGGTCGGGGGTCACTGTACCTTTCAGAAAGGCTTAAAAAAACGAGCAGAGGGCAAAAGAAGAAAGATGAAGTGACGTCGGACGCTGCTGACGCACTTCCGGCGCGGGACTGTGGAGAGAGACGCGCGCCCGACATAGAGACCATCCCCCGAGGTGAGAGCACAGGCTTGAGTCAGAGAAAGGAATCAAACAGATTCCTAAAGTAAAAAAGGACCCTAAACAAAAGAAAACAATAAACATGATAATCCCAAAGTGGGAGGGAAAAACAGAAGCAAGTTTGGCCAGACTTTGCTGAAAAAAGGAATAACAAGTAAGACCCCCCCCCCCCCCCCCCAGCATGGAAAGGACAGAAAAAAAACACAAGGGGACAGAGGGTGAACCTCCTACTTATACAGGGCCATGTAGGTGTGTTTAATTAATTACTTTTTAATCAATACAACTTCGATCTGTCCTCACTATTTCACGAGGGTGGAATATCCCAACTGTGCTACTGGTTAACACGTAAGGGAATGTAACATTTCCCAACCAGGGTGCCTCCAGCTGTTTCTAAACTACAAGAGATAAATACCGCACAGATCGGTATACCGCAATATCGGTATCAATTATCGGCCCTAACCTCCAAAGATTATCGGTATCGGCCCTAAAAGATCGATATCGGTCGATCCCTAATATTTAGAGAGAAATATCTATCTCTGTCTATTTATATATATAAAAAGCGAAATCATGGGTAGTTGCAGTATCTTGTAATAACCTTTTTTATTGGACTAACAAGATTATGTAGAGACAAGATTTCGGGATTCCTCCCTTTATCAAGTCATAAGCATTTCTGAGCTCACAAGGGGAAAACACACGTTCTATCTCACAAAATATGCAGGGGTTAAAACAACAAATGTGAGGAATGGACATTAAGTTGGGCCATAAGTTGTATAGCTATAGGAGGATAGATACAGATAAGGATGAGGAGGGGGGGGGGGGGGGGACTGGAGAGCAGAGGTGAGAATGGTGGTTACGCTGGATGGACAATATTACTACAGAGCCACATACGTAAATAATGTATGTGTGAGGGGACCTTTTTTCTTTACAGCTACTTCTAATAACCAGAGCTGATAGATCTCAGACAAAATGGCGCCGCCCTTTACTGCAGACGCTTTATCTGTTACAAAATAATACAAGACTCTCCCTCTAGCGCTCGCCAGTAAGCCCGCCCATCGATCACCTCCGTCCAATCAGTGAGCGCGTTAGCCCGGCAGCGCGTTCGCTCCCCGGTAAGAGAAGCGCTGTGATTGGCTGGGATCTTGTACACAGAGCGATGATTGGCTGGCCGGCTGTCAAGTTAGTGTCGATGTCGTCCTCGCAGTTTCCGGGACCGTAGTTGTTCTCTCTTTCTTCCCCGTTATATCCCGCCGTACTGGGGGTGATGGTGAAGGGGATGGCGGGGAGTGTGGCCGCCCCCGGAGCTGTACTGACAGGCAAGTCCCGGGCTTTGGGTGTGAACAGTGACATAACGGGGATTGTATGTGATAGATGCTGCGTTATCTGTGTGAACGTTGTCGTCATTCACACTTAGCTTTGCATGCTACATGTCAGTGAATGGAGTTCTATGCATTTACATCCAAGTGGGTACTATCTTTCAACCTGTTGCACAACCACAACTCCCAGCATGCCCTGACAGCCGAAGGCTGTCAGGGCATGCTGGGAGTTGTGGTTGTGCTACTGCCGCAGAGACGCTTGTTTGGTTAAACAGGACTCCAAGGCGTCCAGAACTTTAGTAACTTTATAAAAAGTTTTGTTATGTGTATACAGCTCCTATACAGTGCTGTGCGTCTCCATGGTAACAGTCAAATCCTTTGAGCCAGGCCAGTCATATAAACCAGTAATCAATGTATTTATATATTTCCAGGAGGAATAACAGAGCCAGGCCAGTCATATAAACCAGTAATCAATGTATTTATATATTTCCAGGAGGAATAACAGAGCCAGGCCAGTCATATAAACCAGTAATCAATGTATTTATATATTTCCAGGAGGAATAACAGAGCCAGGCCAGTCATATCCCCCAGTAATCAATGTATTTATATATTTCCAGGAGGAATAACAGAGCCAGGCCAGTCATATCCCCAATAATCAATGTATTTATATATTTCCAGGAGGAATAACAGAGCCAGGCCAGTCAAATCCCCCAGTAATCAATGTATTTATATATTTCCAGGAGGAATAACAGAGCCAGGCCAGTCATATCCCCCAGTAATCAATGTATTTATATATTTCCAGGAGGAATAACAGAGACAGGCCAGTCATATCATCCAGTAATAAATGTATTTATATATTTCCAGGAGGAATAACAGAGCCAGGCCAGTCAAATCCCCCAGTAATCAATGTATTTATATATTTCCAGGAGGAATAACAGAGCCAGGCCAGTCATATCCCCCAGTAATCAATGTATTTATATATTTCCAGGAGGAATAACAGAGCCAGGCCAGTCATATCCCCAATAAGCAATGTATTTATTTATTTCCAGGAGGAATAACAGAGCCAGGCCAGTCATATCCCCCCCCATGTAATCAATGTATTTATATATTTCCAGGAGGAATAACAGAGCCAGGCCAGTTATATCCCCCAGTAATCAATGTATTTATATATTTCCAGGAGGAATAACAGAGCCAGGCCAGTCATATAAACCAATAATCAATGTATTTATATATTTCCAGGAGGAATAACAGAGACAGGCCAGTCATATCATCCAGTAATAAATGTATTTATATATTTCCAGGAGGAATAACAAAGCCAGGCCAGTCATATCCCCAATAATCAATTTATTTATTTCCAGGAGGAATAACAAAGCCAGGCCAGTCCTACCCCCCCCCCCCCCAGTAATCAATGCATTTATTTATTTCCAGGAGGAATAACAGAGCCATACCAATCATATCCCCCAGTAATCAATGTATTTATTTATTTCCAGGAAGAATAACAGAGCTAGGCCAGTCATATCCCCCCCCCCCCCTAGTAATCAATGTATTTATATTTTTCCAGGAGGAATAACAGAGCCAGGCCAGTCATATCCCCCAGTAATCAATGTATTTATATATTTCCAGGAGGAATAACAGAGCCAGGCCAGTCATATCCCCAATAAGCAATGTATTTATTTATTTCCAGGAGGAATAACAGAGCCAGGCCAGTCATATCCCCCCCCATGTAATCAATGTATTTATATATTTCCAGGAGGAATAACAGAGCCAGGCCAGTTATATCCCCCAGTAATCAATGTATTTATATATTTCCAGGAGGAATAACAGAGCCAGGCCAGTCATATAAACCAATAATCAATGTATTTATATATTTCCAGGAGGAATAACAGAGACAGGCCAGTCATATCATCCAGTAATAAATGTATTTATATATTTCCAGGAGGAATAACAAAGCCAGGCCAGTCATATCCCCAATAATCAATTTATTTATTTCCAGGAGGAATAACAAAGCCAGGCCAGTCCTACCCCCCCCCCCCCCCCAGTAATCAATGCATTTATTTATTTCCAGGAGGAATAACAGAGCCATACCAATCATATCCCCCAGTAATCAATGTATTTATTTATTTCCAGGAAGAATAACAGAGCTAGGCCAGTCATATCCCCCCCCCCCCCCTAGTAATCAATGTATTTATATTTTTCCAGGAGGAATAACAGAGCCAGGCCAGTCATATCCCCAATAATCAATGTATTTATATATTTCCAGGAGGAATAACAGAGCCAGGCCAGTCATATCCCCCAGTAATCAATGTATTTATATATTTCCAGGAGGAATAACAGAACCAGGCCAGTCATGTCCCCCCTAGTAATCAATGTATTTATTTCCAGGAGGAATAACATAGGAACGACACACTAGATGTCCCTGTCCTATGGGGGATAATGTAGGACTCAGTAGCGGGCATTGCATGCTATACCGGACAGAAATAAGATTTGCCGTTTTGTGTATGCAGCCCCTGTGCGTCTCCTTTGCTCAGTGTGGAGGGGACGTTGCCCCATCATCCAGGAAATGGTGACGCCCATTTGTCAGATTATTTATATTCCAGCTAAGTACCTGGCGGGGCCCAATAAGTGTCTCCAATATGGGTGAAATCTAGAGAAAGGAAGGAAGGCGCCTCATGTGCGGGATCAGTAGATCTTGTAGGTGGGGGTAGGGGAAGGTGATTCCCAAGCCGCTTACCGAAGTTGGTTGTGCGCCCACACACAACAAGGTTAAGAGCAGAAGAGATATGAAGGCAGGTCCACTGCAGCCCTCCTGGATGGGTGTAGAATCAAAGGCGAATGACCAGGGAGTCAGGAGTTTGTCTGGCGCAGAGAGGAACCAGACTGCGCCAGACAAACTCTTGACTCCCTGGTCATTCGCCTTTGATCCAATATGGGTGGACAGTCATGCTGAGATTTGTAGTTTTGCAACACCTGGAGGCCCCCTGTTTGGGAAACACTGATTCCTTAGAGAGTTCATTGCCTTCCAGTCACCAGTATTAGAGAGTGTGAGAGCGATAACACCAAACTTAACCCCTAAGGACAATGGACGTACTCCTACGCCCCCGTTTCAGAGTCCTTAAGGACCGAGGACGTAGGAGTATGTCCTGTCCATTCCCGGCCCCCCGCCGCTAGCCGGAGGGGGAGCCGGGGCCGGATGCCTGCGGAAATCGTTCAGCAGGCATCGCGGCATATCGCCCAGGGGGGTCATTATGTCCCCCCCATGTCGGCGACGGCCGTAGATCGCTGGACAATTCAGTCCAGCGATCTGCGGCGATTCCGGATCAATCGGGTCTCCAGTGACCCGAAATTACTGGCTGAACAGCCACAGCCTGCAGGGGTGAGGTGGCACTGGTGCCACCTCACGATCGCCCTGATTCGTCGGCCGGTTTACCGGTTTACCCCCTCTTCCGGAGGACGTGAGCGGGTGCGGGAAGAAGACCCCGGGAGCTGGGGACCCCGATCCCCGGCGTCAATGTTGGGATCGGGGCCCCAGGAGCAGCAGCAGCGGCGGGACTGACCTGTGCCCGGAGCAGCAGTAGGAGGTGAGTGACAGCCTCCTGCTGTTGCTTAGCAACAGCTCCCAGCATGCAAAAAGGGCATGCTGGGAGCTGTAGTTATGCAACAGCATGAGGCAGGCCACCACAACTCCCAGCATTCCCTTATGGGCATGCTGGGACTTATAGTTTTGCAACAGCTGGAGGCACATTTTTCTATGGAAAAGTGTACCTTCAGCTGTTGTATAACTACAACTCCCAGCTTGCACAAACAGCTAAAGTACATGCTGGGAGTTGTAGTGGTGCATCTGCTGGTTGCATAACTACAACTACCAGCATGCCCGTTGGCTGTCGGTGACTGCTGAGAGTTGTAGTTTTGCAACAGCTGAAGGCACACTGAAGGCACACCAGTGTGTCTCCAGCTGTTGCTAACTAAAATCCCCAGCATCCCCAGCCAAAGTAGTATGCCTCCAGCTGTTGCATAACTACAAGACCCAGCATGCCCTTCCGCTGTCCGTACATGCTGGGAGTTGTAGCTTTTGCAACAGCTGAAGGCACACTGGTTGCAAAACACTGAGTTTGCTATCAAACTCTGTGTTTCACAACCAGTGTGCCTCCAGCTGTTGCAAAACTACAACTCCCAGCATGCACTGATAGACCGTACATGCTGGGAGTTGTAGTTTTGCAACAGCTGGATGTTCCCCCCTCCCCAATGTGAACTTACAGGGTATAATCACATGGGTGGAGGTTTACAGTAAGTATCCGGCTGCAAGTTTGAGCTGCGGCAAATTTTCTGCCGCAGCTCAAACTGCCAGCGAGAAACTACTGTGAACCCCTGCCTGTATGACTGTACCCTAAAAACACTACACTACACTAAAATAAAAAGTAAAAAACACTACATATACACATACCCCTAAAATTTTGGGGGGGTGGGGGGGGTGGGGGTGTATTTTCTGCTATTACCCTTTTTAAAAATGTAAACATTTTGGGAAACCAAGCATTTTAGGTAAAAATATATATTTTTTTTACATATGCAAAAGTCGTGAAACACCTGTAGGGTATTAAGGTTCACTTTACCCCTTGTTACGTTCCCCGAGGGGTCTAGTTTCCAAAATGGTATGCCATGTGGGTGTTTTTTTTTTTTTTTTTGCTGTCCTGGCACCATAGGGACTTCCTAAAGGTGACATGCCCCCCAAAAACCATTTGTCGCTCCTTCCCTTCTGAGCCCTCTACTGCGCCCACTGAACACTTTACATAGACATATGAGGTATTTCCTTACTCGAGAGAAATTGGGTTTCAAATACAAGTAAAAATGTTCTCCTTTTACCACTTGCAAAAATTCTAAAATTGGGTCTACAGGGGTGTGGAAATAAAAAAAAAAAAAACTACTTGTCCAAGGGACTAAAGCGGAACACAATCTACTTGTCCCTAAAGAAAATCCACTTGTCCTGGTAGATAAAATAATTTCAACCAAAATAGTCTGATCCCCCCCCCCCCCCCCACTAGACCACCAGGGATGGATATAAGATCCTTTAGACACTGCTGACAGCGGTGATCTAATGGTTTAATAGCGTCCACGGCGATCGCAGTATGTCAGGATATTAGCGGGGGAGAGCTGTAGATCCTCTTACGCCTGAGGTAAGTCCAGATAAGTCTACATGTAACTTTTATATCACCTTATAAAAAATTTCTCATATGAAGTGACCAAAAATGAGCAATTCTGGACTATTATTTACATTTCCACCGTTCACCGTACGGTTTAATTAACATCATATTTTAATAGCCTGGACATTTCCACATGCAGCGATACCACTTATGTTTATTTTTGTACATTATTTATATTTAAATAACATTGGAAACTTATTAGGAAAGGGGCTTATTCACATATATTCGCACTTTTTACAATATTTTAATCACTATTTTTCAGTCTCAATAGGGACTTATGTGTTACTGGGGGGGGGGGGGGGGGGGGGGTTCTGCTTCTCCAGTTTATATGGTGCATTTTGTGTCCGAAAATGCTGGAAGTTGCATTTAGTTACTAGATAACTACAACTCCCAGCATGCCCTGATACAGCCTATGGTTGTGTGGGTGTTGCAGCATGTTGCACTGTATAGTAGGACAGTTAAGGTTATTGTGTAACATTCTGGGAGTTGTAGTTTTGGTTTGTGTCAGCTGCAGAGCCATAGGATGTGTCAGGGGAATACTGGGAATTGTAGTTAGTAACTACAACACCCAGCATGCCCTGATGCAGCCTATCGCTCTGCAGCTGACACAAACCAAAACTACAACTCCCAGCATGCTACACTTTATAGTTCTACAGTTTAGGTTATGGTGCAACATGCTGGGAGTTGTAGTTTTGGTTCGGGCGTGTTTGCGTGCATCCGTGGGGCTCTTGGTTGGCAGGCGAGTATAAAGGGGGTGGGATTCTGGGGGTGTAATTTAGTGCGGGTGCAACTAAAAAATAAATAAAATTAGATGGCACAACTGGCATGCGGCGGCAGCGCCCCCCTTTCCCCCCCACCCCCCGAGACACGGGCCCTTGGGCACTGCCCTAATGCACGACGTGACAGTCCGCTCCTATACAAGACATTCATACATACACATATCATACATGCACCAGCCACTGCCCCAATATCATACATACACACCCCCCCGCCACTGCCCCCCCACATCATACATTACATACACACACCCCCGCCACTGCCCCCCCACATCATACATTACATACACATACATCATACACTCACAGCATACATATACACCATACATATGCACACATCATACATACACCCGCCACTGCCCCCCCACACATCACACATTATACATTACATACACATCACACAGACACATCATACATTATACATTACATACACATCACACAGAGACAGACATCATACACACATTATACATTACATACACATCACACAGACACATCATACATTACATACACATCACACATAGACATCACACATTATACATTACATACACATCACACAGAGACAGACATCATACACACATTATACATTACATACACATCACACATTATACATTACATACACATCACACACAGACAGACATCATACATTACATACACACATCACACACAGACAGACCTCATACACACATCATACATAGACAGACATCATACATTACATACACATCACACACAGACAGACATCATACACATATCACACATTACATACACATCACACTTAGACATCATACACACATCACACATTACATACACATCACACTTAGACATCATACACACATCATACATTACATACGCACATCACACACAGACAGACATCATACACACATTATACATTACATACACATCACACACAGACATCATACACACATCACACATTACATACACATCACACAGACATCATACACACATACATTACATACACATCACACAGACATCATACACACATTATACATTACATACACATCACACAGACATCATACACACATCACACATTACATACACATCATACACACATCATACATTACATACGCATCACACATAGACAGACATCATACACACATCATACATTACATACACATCACACACAGACAGACATCATGCATTACATACTCATCACACACAGACAGACATCATACACACATCACACATTACATACACATCATACACACATCATACATTACATACTCATCACACACAGACATCATACACACATTATACATTACATACTCATCACACACAGACATTATACACACATTATACATTACATACTCATCACACACAGACATTATACACACATTATACATTACATACACATCACACACAGACAGACATCATGCATTACATACTCATCACACACAGACAGACATCATACACACATCACACATTACATACACATCATACACACATCATACATTACATACTCATCACACACAGACATTATACACACATTATACATTACATACTCATCACACACAGACATCATACACACATTATACATTACATACACATCACACACAGACATCATACACACATACTAATTACATACACATCACACACAGACATCATACACACATTATACATTACATACACATCACACACAGACATTATACACACATTATACATTACATACACATCACACACAGACATCATACACACATCACACATTACATACACATCACACAGGCATTATACACACATCACACATTACATACACATCACACATAGACATCATGCACACATTATACATTACATACACATCACACATAGACATCATACACACATTATACATTACATACACATCACACAGACATCATACACACATTATACATTACATACACATCACACTTAGACATCATACACACATTATACATTACATACACATCACACTTAGACATCATACACACATTATACATTACATACACATCACACTTAGACATCATACACACATTATACATTACATACACATCACACATAGACAGACATCATACACACATCACACATTACATACACATCACACAGACATCATACACACATTATACATTACATACACATCACACACAGACATTATACACACATTATACATTACATACTCATCACACACAGACATTATACACACATTATACATTACATACTCATCACACACAGACATCATACACACATTATACATTTCATACTCATCACACACAGACATCATACACACATTATACATTACATACACATCACACACAGACATTATACACACATTATACATTACATACACATCACACACAGACATTATACACACATTATACATTACATACACATCACACACAGACATTATACACACATTATACATTACATACACATCACACACAGACATTATACACACATCACACATTACATACACATCACACAGGCATTATACACACATCACACATTACATACACATCACACATAGACATCATACACACATTATACATTACATACACATCACACATAGACATCATACACACATTATACATTACATACACATCACACAGACATCATACACACATTATACATTACATACACATCACACTTAGACATCATACACACATTATACATTACATACACATCACACTTAGACATCATACACACATTATACATTACATACACATCACACAGACATCATACACACATTACATACACATCACACAGACATCATACACACATTATACATTACATACACATCACACACAGACATCATATACACATCACACAGACATCATACACACATTATACATTACATACACATCACACACAGACATCATATACACATCACACAGACATCATACACACATTATACATTACATACACATCACACAGACATCATACACACCACACATTACATACACATCACACAGACATCATACACACATTATACATTACATACACATCACACAGACATCATACACACATTATACATTACATACGCATCACACACAGACATCATACACACATCACACATTACATACACATCACACAGACATCATACACACATACATTACATACACATCACACAGACATCATACACACATCACACATTACATACACATCACACACAGACATCATACACACATCACACATTACATACACATCACACAGACATCATACACACATCACACATTACATACACATCACACAGACATCATACACACATTATACATTACATACGCATCACACACAGACATCATACACACATCACACATTACATACACATCACACAGACCTCATACACACATACATTACATACACATCACACAGACATCATACACACATTATACATTACATACACATCACACAGACATCATACACACATCACACATTACATACACATCACAGACATCATACACACATTATACATTACATACACATCACACAGACATCATACACACATTATACATTACATACACATCACACATTACATACACATCACACATTACATACACATCACACAGACATCATACACACATCACACATTACATACACATCACACACAGACATCATACACACATCACACATTACATACACATCACACAGACATCATACACACATCACACATTACATACACATCACACAGACATCATACACACATACATTACATACACATCACACAGACATCATACACACATCACACATTACATACACATCACACATACATCATACACACATCACACATTACATACACATCACACAGACATCATACACACATCACACATTACATACACATCACACAGACATCATACACACATCACACATTACATACACATCACACACAGACATCATACACACATCACACATTACATACACATCACACACAGACATCATACACACATTATACATTACATACACATCACACACAGACATCATACACACATCACACATTACATACACATCACACAGACATCATACACACATACATTACATACACATCACACAGACATCATACACACATTATACATTACATACACATCACACAGACATCATACACACATCACACATTACATACACATCACACAGACATCATACACACATTATACATTACATACACATCACACACAGACATTATACACACATTATACATTACATACACATCACACACAGACATTATACACACATTATAGATTACATACACATCACACACAGACATTATACACACATTATACATTACATACACATCACACAGACATCATACACACATCACACATTACATACACATCACACACAGACAGACATCATATACACATCACACACACAGACATCATACACACAGCACAGGCAGACAGACACACATCATATACACTCACACCATACATATACACCAGTGTTTCCCAACCAGGGTGCCTCCAGCTGTTGCAAAACTACAACTCCCAGCATTCCCAGACAGCCTTCGGCTGTCTGGGCATGCTTTTGCAACAGCTGGAGGCACCCTGGTTGGGAAACACTGATATACACCATACATATGCACACATCATACATACACCTGCCGCTGCCCCCATCATACATTACATACACTCACACCATACATATACAACCACCCTTCCTGCCGCCGCCTGCATTCTTGGTCTCCTCACCTGAGCCGCTATGAGTGGACATCAGAGCTGTAGTCCCGGCCGGTGTGAGGTGAGATTTCCGTCCTCACCCCCCCTGCTCTGTGTTGTCCCCGTGCAAACTAGCAACCGCCCCGTGGTGGATTAGGTCCTATGGAGACAGAGCAGGGGAGGGATAGAGCTGAGTGCGGGGGATGGAGCTGTGCACGGAGATGTCTCCGTCCTTTCTCTCCCCCTGCTGTGTCTTCTGAGCTGCGTCCATCCTCCGGGAGGGGAGATAAGGGGGGCTCTGCAGTCAGCTGGAGGCCGCCGCCCCCTCCATATACTCTGAGTGCCGGTGTGAGGTGGAGACTTCCATCGGCTCCTGCGCCTCACACCGACATTAAAGAAAAATAAGGGGGACGTCTGTCTGTCCCTGCCCGATACAGGGCTAAATCTATAAACAATTCACCTGGCCGGCACCCAAAACTACTTGTCCCGGGCGTCGGGGGATAGGATTTCCACATCCCTGGCGATATATATATAATATTAGTGTGTATGGGGGAAAACCCTAGAAAACTGAATACATTTTCAAATACAGGGCTCACACTTTATATAAGACTGGATTGGCATCTGGGCCTCAGGCTCCTCTCATGTGACTCTCCAGGTAGATGACAGTAAAGGCCCATTCACACTTTGTATATGCCCAGCGGAGTTCCGCTCATAAATCACCATGCAGCAGCCTCCTATTGTTTTTATTAGTATTCTGCTGCACTGTGCGCACTACGGAATCTCCACCGATTTCATATATAGCGAGCGCCGGCAGAATGACGCCACAAGGACCGCTTGGAAAGCTACCAATGCATGATCTTGCGGCGCAGTGTGGCATGCGGAACTTCCATAGAGTGAATGGTGCAGCAGGATCGCATTCGAAACAATGGAAGGAGGCTGCACCGGAACTTCTGAGCAGAATTCTACTCGGAAGATACAATGTGTGAATGGGCCCTTAGGGGTTCATACAATGGATTTTCCGACCGGAATTTATTGTCGTGTCTGGGCGCGGAGCCCGTTTTTGGTTTGCACGCTGAACTTTATTCTTTCTGTGCGGAAATCAACAACCAATTCAGAGTTGGGCGTATTCACACATACAGTATCCTGCACCTATTTGATGCTGAAGATTTTGTCTGTTCATTTATTTTACACTGAAATCTGCAGCATCAAATAATGCAACCAGTCCTGTATGTGTGAGTGGACCCCGAAGGAGTAAAAGTGGCCGTGCTGGCCCTGTGGATGTGTGTGATGCAAACATCTCACCTGTCAGACTGCAGTGAGCCTATGTGGCCACTAGAGGGGGCTGGAGATTTATTTATGCAATAATCTCCATTGTGATTTCATGTGAGGGGATCTCTGGGTCTATACCAGTGTTTCCCTCCCAGAGTGCCCCCAGCTGTTGCAAAACCACAACTCCCAGCATGCCCGCACAGCCAAAGAGTTGTAGTCTTGTAGTAATTTTCTTTTTTTCTATGTGGGGGGGGGGGGGGGGGAGTGTGTGTTTGTATGTGTGCACTAGATAATGGTATGCGATCCGCTATCACACCATTAGCAGACCAAAAAAAAAAAAAGGTCTGTGCCTCCAAAAAATGTTGGACAGACCGCAGCACCCTAATAGGGCCTCGGTCATGCAGCTAAAGGTGCTGCAGACCCTCGAGCACCTACCGTGGGGTCAGCTGCCCAAATTATTAACACCTACCTTTCCACACCTATTGGAACACTATCCCTGATCTTACAAGTGCCAGATGGCAATAACTCTTGGATGGCACAAGGGGGATTTCTGTCACAACTTCTGTTGGTGGGACATTAACCCTCCGTCCGACCAGTAACAACGCTCCTGGAGGTGTCCTCACCGCCAACTCACACAGAGGTACAGAGATGCTGTGTATTACACGCCTCTTCTGGGTCAGCGGGTCACCGGAGACGTGTATGACATGAAATCGCCGCGTTTAGCCCGTCATAATTGACCACTGAATCACGGGCGATTGCTGACATGGGAGGATCTGAGGACCCCCCCCTCAGGCATTGAATGATTTCAGCAGGCATCCCGTTCCAATCACCGCCTGGTGCGTGGCGGTGACCAGAAGATCGGAGGGCGTACAGGTACGCCCCTGCTCCTTAAGTAACAGGATGCAAAAGCGTACCTGTACGCCCTTCGTCCTTTAATTGGTTAATATATCCTGTAGTAAAGGTCCCTTTTTTTAAGCCCTTCTCAGACAAAGCAATATATATATATATATACAGTGGTCCCTCAACATACGATGGTAATTCGTTCCAAACGACCCATCGTTTGTCGAACCCATCATATGTTGAGGGATCCGTGCAATGTAAAGTATAGGAAGCTGTACTCACCTGTCCCTGTCGCTCCGGACCGCGTCCTCACCGCTCCCGATGCTGTCCCAGGGGCTCCCGATGCTGTCCCAGGGGCTCCCGATGCTGTCCCACTGCTCCGGTGTCTTCTTCGCGATCCTCCGGCTTCTTCCGCATCTTCTGCAGGGTCCGGTCCTCGCTTTCTGGTGACGTTATTACGCTGCTGCGCCGGCGCGGAGTGCGCAGTGACGTAATAACAACGCCGGAAAGCAAGGCCCGGACCCCAGAGAAGATGCGGAAGACGCCGCAGGATCGCGAAGTGGACACGGAGCAGCGGGAATAGGTAAGTGAACCTGCCCGGGATGCTTAAACTGCTATCCGACAGCAGCTTAAGCATTTTGCACTGTCAGATAACAGTTAATGCGATGGCCCCGACATATAAAAGCATCGTATGTCTATTTTATCATATGTTGGGGCCATCGCATGTCGGGGGGTTACTGTATATATATATTTGTATTATTTATTTATGCAGGATGAGTATTATTTCACAATGCTTCCATGTGGGGGTTGATACATAAAAAAAAACAAAAAAAAAACAAAAAAAAGGCTTTTATTTTCCCAGTACACTGTTAATCATGCTAAGTCCCTCCCCCGCGCTCTCTCAAACCTGACCCGGCTGTCAGTGAGGAGCATATGCAGGAGAAGGCTGCGTGTGCTGGAATTGTCTGTGGTCACACGAACCTGAACCCAATGTGACACATTACTAACCAGTATGTCTGCGCCACTAAGGGATGGGAAGGCCAGGAAAAATACTAGAAACCTGGGGATAAAAAAAAATTATTTTTAATTTTTAATTTTTTTTCTGGGAAAAATGTAATAAAAAGAGTGAGGAATATGATGTTTTTATAATCAGTTGATAACATGGCAGCCAAACTACATAACATTATGATCTTGAAGATGACGTTTCCATCATGTGGATGGCTGGGTGTGTGCGCATCACTTACCTGGGGAGGAGATGGCGCCAGGATGCACTATGGGAAGAAGACAACCCGGCGGGGGCAGCGTGATGGGCAGTGTTCTGCTGGAGATCTTGTGTCTTGGCATCATGTGGATGTTACTGACAACCTTCCTAACCAGTGTATAGACCAAGTCCCCTTCTTAAAGGGGAACTCCGTCCCTAGACATCTTATCCTCTATCCAAAGTATAGGGGATAAGATGTCTGATCGAGGGGGTCCCACCGCTGGGGCCCACCGCAATCTCCCTGCTGCACACGGTGTTCGTTTAGCATGTCGGGTGCAGCGCCGGAGGCTCGCCCCCTCCCATAAACTTGCATTGAGGGGTGTGGCTGTGACATCACGATAAGCGTGGCTGTGACGTAATGAGCCTCCGCCCCGCATCACCAGTCATCCGTTCACCGGATGTCTGGGGTACTGCAGCAGAGATTGCGGGGGTCCCCAGCGACTGGACCCCCCCCCCCCCATGATCAGACATCTTATCCCCTATCCTTTAGATAAGATATCTAGGGGCGGAGTACCCCTTTAATGGCAGCGGGACCTCCTAATAACAGGCACCTCTTTCAGTAGACATTGTTGAACAATAAAGAATAGAACAAAGACATCAAGGTGGTGACTCGGCCTCAGATTCTCCAGATCTCATCCGATCATCTGTGGGATCTGCTGGAAAAATATTTAATATTCATGGAGGAATTACAGGTTGTAAATAAGATGGTGAACAACTAGAGGAAGCGCCTGAGCGAGCGGATGGGGGAAAAGCAGCTGGTTCCCCTGTGAGGGATTCTGGGTAATGAAGGTAACTCGGCCTCCATATATCACTAACAAACAAGCTAAAAATTACCTTTTTATTAGAGATTCACAAAAAGCCTCCCGTAAAACCTTTCAGAAGAGTATAAATAGTCACATTAAAGGGGTACTCTGTTGCTAGACATCGTATCCCCCTATCTAAAGGATAGGGGATAAGATGTCTGATCAGGGGGGGTCCAACCGCTGGGGACCCCAAACTGTCTCTGTGCAGACATGATGTCACACCACACCCCCTCCATTAATTTCTATGGGAGGGGGCGGGACGGCTGTTCCAAGCCCCAACCCATGACTAGCTGTTGCAAAACTACCACTCCCGGCATGTCCTTACTGTCAGGGCATGCTGGGAGTTGTTGTTTTGTACCATTATAGATAAGACACATGTTAGGTCAGTGTGTCCTCTAGGGGTTAAAGGGGTACTCCGCTGCTCAGCGTTTGGAACAAACTGTTGCAAACGCTGAAGCCGGCGCTGGGAGCTTGTGACATCATAGCCCCGCCCCCTCATGACGTCACGCCCCGCCAACTCAATGCAAGTCTATGGGAGGGGGCGTGACGGATGTCACGCCCCCTCCCATAGACTTGCATTGAGGGGGCGGGGCATGACGTTATGAGGGGGCGGTACTATGACGTCACGAGCTGCCAGCTCCAGCGATCGGAACAGTTTGTTCCAAACGCTGAGCGGCGGAGTACCCCTTTAAACTATTTGCCTGTACCCAGTCATTTTTCTAAGTATGGTCCCTGCCTTGACGTTGCCACAACGGGGGGATCTGCGGCGTGTTTTCAAAAAAGTCGCAAGGATAAATTCTTAACCTCTGCATCCAATAAGGGTGCGTTCACGTCACAATTTTGCCATATTGTCTTGAATCAGTTCCTTATGCCTCAAAAACTGACAAAACAGTATGCAAACCCGTGCTCATAATTTTAAACTGTATGCGGTTTGAGTTTTAAATGTCCGGCTGCATCAGTTTTTGCAAAAAAAAAAATATACACCTTTTTATTTTTTTTTTTTTTTTTTTTTTATGAACACTTTCTTGCAATAAAGTTCAAATTGTTTTATTGAAATCCCTAGGAAAGTAGGGTTTGCCATGTGCAAAAAATATATAAAAAAAATAAAAAAAAATAAAAAAAAAACGTTTGCCACTGTATGTAGACCCATCCTTTTTCCACTGACAATGTAAATAAAATTAAAATAAATGTATACAGTTTTTAATCAGGACACACAACTGTAGTAGACTGCAGTTTTGTGTACGGTAACAAAACGCATACGTTTTTGCATGGGAAGTCTATGTATGTAGTTTTTTGTACGGTTTGGATAAAGGTTTTCCTATACAAAACAGTATACAGGAAATGTATATAGCAAAATCGGGATGTGAAGGCACCACACAGATTTGATGGTCCACAGTAATTTCTTATTACTTTGATCTAGATACTTGGACCATTAGGTCCTTTTTTTTGTCAGTGTTAATATTACTCCGCCTCCAGGCTGCGCAGTTCTGTGGTAACACACAGGGAGATGTTATCATTTCTGCACCAGTGCACTGCGTCTATCTAGACACTAGATGGCGCCAGATGATTTCACATCCAGTAGAGTCAGAAAGGATTCTGTAATACAGATCTCCGCACGACTGTCGCAGTGTTGTAATATTCTCTATAGTGTTCACCAGTCTGTGGTTCTCTGCTACAGCAAAACTACAAGTCCCATAATGCTAGTGGGGTCACTGTGTACATACATTACTGTATTATACCGCAGAGCTGTACTCACTATTCTGCTGGTGAGGTCACTGTGTACATACATTACATTACTTATCCTGTATTATACTCCAGAGCTGTACTCACTATTCTGCTGGTGAGGTCACTGTGTACATACATTACATTACTTATCCTGTACTGATCCTGAGTTATATCCTGTATTATACTCTTCTGCTGGTGAGGTCACTGTGTACATACATTACATTACTTATCCTGTACTGATCCTGAGTTATATCCTGTATTATACTCCAGAGCTGTACTCACTATTCTGCTGGTGAGGTCACTGTGTACATACATTACATTACTTATCCTGTACTGATCCTGAGTTATATCCTGTATTATACTCCAGAGCTGCACTCACTATTCTGCTGGTGAGGTCACTGTGTACATACATTACATTACTTATCCTGTACTGATCCTGAGTTATATCCTATATTATACTCCAGAGCTGTACTCACTATTCTGCTGGTGAGGTCACTGTGTACATACATTACATTACTTATCCTGTACTGATCCTGAGTTATATCCTGTATTCTACTCCAGAGCTGTACTCACTATTCTGCTGGTGAGGTCACTGTGTACATACATTACATTACTTATCCTGTACTGATCCTGAGTTATATCCTGTATTATACTCCAGAGCTGTACTCACTATTCTGCTGGTGGAGTCACTGTGTGCATACATTACATTACTTATCCTGTACTGATCCTGAGTTATATCCTGTATTATACTCCAGAGCTGTACTCACTATTCTGCTGGTGAGGTCACTGTGTACATACATTACATTACTTATCCTGTACTGATCCTGAGTTATATCCTGTATTATACTCCAGAGCTGTACTCACTATTCTGCTGGTGAGGTCACTGTGTACATACATTACATTACTTATCCTGTACTGATCCTGAGTTATATCCTGTATTATACCCCAGAGCTGTACTCACTATTCTGCTGGTGAGGTCACTGTGTACATACATTACATTACTTATCCTGTACTGATCCTGAGTTATATCCTGTATTATACTCCAGAGCTGTACTCACTATTCTGCTGGTGAGGTCACTGTGTACATACATTACATTACTTATCCTGTACTGATCCTGAGTTATATCCTGTATTATACTCCAGAGCTGCACTCACTATTCTGCTGGTGAGGTCACTGTGTACATACATTACATTACTTATTCTGTCCTTATCCTGAGTTATATCCTGTATTATACTCCAGAGCTGCACTCACTATTCTGCTGGTGAGGTCACTGTGTACATACATTACATTACTTATCCTGTACTGATCCTGAGTTATATCCTGTATTATACCCCAGAGCTGTACTCACTATTCTGCTGGTGAGGTCACTGTGTACATACATTATATTACTTATCCTGTACTGATCCTGAGTTATATCCTGTATTATACCCCAGAGCTGTACTCACTATTCTTCTACGGTTTATTCATGTAGAATAATTCTGTCCTTGTAGGATTACAGGACATGTTCTGTATATAATTATCTATATGACCCTTTTTTTTGGAAAGGGGGGGGGGGGTAGACATTAGTCATGTGACCCTTTATCAGTCGTCCCCACCATCGTTTCCAGGCGCAGTGGAGGATCCCCCATTCTGCAGATGTTGTTTGTCTGAAGCCTTCGCGCCGTCTGGTAATTGACATCAATTTGCGGCTCAGCCTTCGTGTCGCAATGTATTGATGTCTCGTCCTTCCGAAATCCGGTTAGCGCTCGAATAGAAGATGAAATTCCAGTTCAATTTGCAGTCAGTATCATTCAGATGAAGAATCTCTGCCGCCGCCACCGCCGGTAATTTATTCTCCATTACGTTGGCCCGGATCAGAAATACGTTCTGTAAACTACCCGCACGCTCGACCGATCAGAGCACGGGAATATTGCGGCTGTTTCCATGTTGCGCTGCAGGACGATTAATAAAGTTTTTGCGATGAATTCAGCATGCGGCCGCTTCTTGTTCGCGAAGGGCCCCGTATTGCATCGACAAGTAAAAAAAAATAAATAAAAAATTAAAGGGATAGTTCATAGAGACAGTAGATCCAGATGCTCTAGTTGAATGGGGGATAATCTTTTGCGCTCTCTTTTTTTTTTTTTTTTTTGCTTCCTGTAAAACAAATGGAATGCCAGAAAACCGGTGAAGACTGACACTTACCAGGGTAGAGCAGTAACATACGGAGAAGACAACCAATCAATCCTGCTTGGGGCAATTGAAAACAGTCATTGCCCTGCAGTCTGTGGTGTCCTCTTAGAATGCTTTAGGGCAGTGTTTCCTAACCAGGGTGCCTCCAGCTGTTGCTAAACTACAACTTCCAGCATGCCTGAACAGCCGTTGGCTGTTCCGGCATGCTGGAAGTTGTAGTTTAGCAACAGCTGGAGGCACCCTGGTTGGGAAACACTGCCTTAGGGTCTTGTGATTTACCAGACTGTATATGACATGAATGAAGTCACTGGGGCCATTTTATTTAATTTTTGTTAACATTTTTTTTTTTTTTTTTATTGCAATGTAGCCAAAAATGAGCACTTCTGGTGTAAAGAAGAAATAAAATCTGAATACACATACACGTGTATGTATGTATGTATGTATATATATATATATATATATATATATATATATATATATTTACTATTTATTTATAATAAAAAATTTATTATTATTAATTATTATTATTTAAATATCCCCAACATATCCCCACACCTCTTGTTTGAATAGTTATTGGCCCTCATTTACTTGTCTATGTTTCTTTCTTACCCGACTGCTTTTTCCCCTGGTATTTATTATTATGTTTCATCCTGTTTGTCGCACGTGGGTTTTGTTGGTTTTGGTTTCCAACTCCTCTGAGTTGTCGGGAAAAAAATCCACAACAATTCAACAAATTCGGGTTGGAAACCTTAATAAATACGTGGGAGAGCTCAGAAATGTCGGGTTACGCCCCTTTTTCGGGTTTGGGAGAATCCACATCGGGTCCGTCGGGAAAAAATGTTGCATCGTGTCGCAGACTGGTGCACGATGTCTGCGACATGGCGAAGACAAAGATGCGCCAAAAAAACCCGATAAAAGAAGTCGGGTTTAGAATAGTAAATGAGGGCCATTGTGTAATCTTATGTCTGATACTTGTCTTTGTTTGTACCCCATAATTGTAAGCGCTGCGGAATCTGTAGGCGCTATATAAATAAATTATAATTTTTTAGTTTTTTTTATATATTTTATGCCGTTGATGGATAGGATCAGTAATGTGATCTAATAGTTAAAACAATTATACACATGCCGATGCCAAATATGTTTGTTTGTTTTTTGTGTGTGTGTGTATATGTGTGTATATGTATGTGTGTGTGTATATATATATATATATATATATATATAATATATGCACATTTTATATTAAAAAAAAATATTTTTATTAGGGGGGAAAATATATATATATATATATATATATATATATATATATATATATATATATATATATATATATATATATATATATATATATATCTATCAATATATATTTTTTTTTTTTAAACCTTTCTTAAAATACTATTTATTTTTATTTTATTTTATTTTTTTGATTTTTGCCCATAGGGGGTCTATTATAAGCAATTATTCAGAACAATGTACTGATCTATGGGATTGGTGCTGTATTGATCAGCCTGTAGCAATTGCCGTCTCACAGCCTGCACCGAGGCTTATTTTCTATTCATTCATTCATTTATTTATTTTTTAAAGGGGTATTCCAGGCCAAAACTTTTTTACATATATATCAACTGGCTCCGGAAAGTTAAACAGATTTGTAAATTACTTCTATTAAAAAAATCTTAATCCTTCCAATAGTTATTAGCTTCTGAAGTTGAGTTGTTGTTTTCTGTCTAACTGCTTTCTGATGACTCACGTCCCGTGAGCTGTGCAGTTCCTATGGGGATATTCTCCCATCATGCACAGCTCCCGGGACGTGACATCATCATTGAGCAGTTAGACAGAAAACTTCAGAAGCTAATAACTATTGGAAGGATTAATATTTTTTAATAGAAGTAATTTACAAATCTGTTTAACTTTCTGGAGCCAGTTGAGATAGATATAGATAGATAGATAGATAGATAGATAGATATATATATATATATATATATATATATATATATATATATATATATATATATATATATAAAAAAGGTTTTGCCTGAAATACCCCTTTAAATTTGGAAAATTATGAGATTATCTGAATTTTTATTAGTGGGGAGGATTATATGTTTTTCAAGTCTACACTGTGAATCCTTTGACCCCGGGAGGCCCAGGGTCACTAATACCCTTGTTTTTATACCCACCCCTAAAACTTAACTTTTATTATATCAAAAGGGAAAAAATGAAAGGTGAGGAACACTTATTAAAAGCACGGCCCTCAGTGTGTTTGATATCATATATTCACATACAGTATACACACTGTTGGATTCTTACACTGTGATCAGTGGTCTGCAGCACCACTGTATTTTACACACACACTGGGCTCCACAGTTAAAACGGTATAAATGCCCCCTCTACGTGTTTCGTCACTTCCGTGACATCATCAGGAGGGAGAATGGACATCAACCAGAGCACCAAACCAGGTATATACATCGTCTCATTCATCTCATCCAGATGATATATACCTGGTTTGGTGCTCTGGTTGATGTCCATTCTCCCCCCCCCCACCCCCCCCCCCCCTGATGACGTCACAGAAGTGACGAAACACGTAGAGGGGGCATTTCTACAGTTTTAACTGCGGAGCCACGTGTGTGTAAAATACAGTGATGCTGCAGACCACTGATCAGTGTGTATACTGTATGTGACTATATGATCAAGTATATGATATCAAACACACTGGGGCCCGTGCTAAGTGTTACTCGCCTTTCATTTTTTCACTTTTGATATAATAAAAGTTAATGTTTTCCAGCGGAGTACCCCTTTAACTTTTTGGCATCAGTTGATTAAAAAAAAAAAAAAATATATTAAACAGATTTGTAAATTAGCAGAAATATGGAGAGTCTCTTGTCAGTCTGACTACCAAGTCGACCTGGGCCACCCAATATAGACACCTATACCCACAGTGTCGAAAATATACAGCTAAATTAAAGAAAAATATTAGGGGTCAAGGACATTGATAATAATAACAATTTTTATTAGTAATTATATTATGCACAATAGATGTAAATTGGATGGAATAGCGGAGTCCGTGTCGCGCAGGGCCCTTGTGATAACACGGCATCAACTATATGTGGTAATAACATTTCAATTATATTTCTAAAATATATGAATAAAATATATTTAAAAACTGTGACCACCATAAAATATGTAAAATAAATTAATAACTTCCCAATAAAATATATTCAATTACAAGTTCATAAGAAATTCAAAATTCCTAAAAGTCACTTATTGTCCATATAGATCAAGCGCCAAAAGTGCTGCAAGTAATAAAATGTCTCTGTGGCAAATCACTTGTCAATTGCAGGAAAAAGTCTAAAGTGTTTATAACCAAGAGCAACTGCCAATCAAAGTGGTGTAACCAATGGCAACCGTCGGTTTACTCCTATAGATACCAGTAATAATACAGCAATGTTCGGGCAGCAGCAGATCCTGTACTGTATGTGCAATTATCGGCAATAGACAGTGATCCCTCAACTTACAATGGCCTCAACATACAATAGTTTCAATATACAATGATCTTTCCTGGACCATTGTAACTTGAAACCAGACTCAACATACAATGCTACAGACAGTCTAGATCTGTGAAACGTGTCAATGAACCGACCAATCAGAATGGGCATTCACTGGTAAAACCCCTGTATTACTGAAGCGTATGCACTGACTGGTGTCTGGTAGCACCCTCTACAGTACAGGGAGGTATTACATGTTCTGTACTCTTTACCTGTATTACTGAAGTGTATGCACTGACTGATGTCTGGTAGCGCCCCCTACAGTACAGGGAGGTATTACATGTTCTGTACTCTTTACCTGTATTACTGAAGTATATGCACTGACTGGTGTCTGGTAGCGCCCCCTACAGTACAGGGAGGTATTACATGTTCTTTACTCTTTACCTATATTACTGACGCGTATGCACTGACTGATGTCTGGTAGCGCCCCCTACAGTACAGGGAGGTATTACATGTTCTGTACACTTTACCTGTATTACTGAAGTGTATGCACTGACTGATGTCTGGTAGCGCCCCTTCAGTACAGGGAGGTATTACATGTTCTGTACTCTTTACCTGTATTACTGAAGTATATGCACTGACTGGTGTCTGGTAGCGCCCCCTACAGTACAGGGAGGTATTACATGTTCTGTACACTTTACCTGTATTACTGAAGTGTATGCACTGACTGATGTCTGGTAGCGCCCCCTACAGTACAGGGAGGTATTACATGTTCTGTACTCTTTACCTGTATTACTGAAGTATATGCACTGACTGGTGTCTGGTAGCGCCCCCTACAGTACAGATACTTTTTTAGTACACTGTGTACTGTACAGGACCCTGAAGAAGCTCCTGTCCTCTACATAGACCAGTGCTTCCCAAGCAGGGTGCCCCCAGCTGTTGCAAAACTACAACTCCCAGCATGCCCGGACAGCCTTTGGCTGTCCGGGCATGCTGGGAGTTGTAGTTTTGCAACAGATGGCGGCTCCCTGCTTGGGGAAACACTGACATAGACAGTGATTTACAGCTCCCAGCAGATCTTTCTTACTTTTATATGTACGGATTTGCTTTATCTATATTAGTTATCTACTTATTTTTCTTTAATCATCACCTTTTCCTATTTTTGGATGACATTTTGGTGCCTTTATAAGCATTTACCAGGTTTCCATAGAGTTATGGTCTCAACATATAATGGTTTCACCATACAATGGTCGTCCCAGAACCAATTAATATTGTAACTTGAGGGAACACTGTATATGATACTTTTATGCTCACCACCCCGGGACCGCAAGTTCATATCCTTGCTCTGCGCTGCGCTGTCCTCTCGGCCGTCTCCTATATTGGTGATGCGGGGACAGGTGGGTTCCGGATAGTGGTGCCTGCAGCGCTTGCAAGGAGGGTCCTCTGCAGGTGGTGGCGGCGGCGTCCTCGTGGCAGCCGGGCCACAGTATTATGTGTGTGTGTATATATGTGTGTGTGTGTGTGTTTTTATTTATATATATATATATATATATATATATATATATATATATATATATATATACTGTGACCACCATTGATCTTCATAAGTTCCAGCTATATCGCTGCGCTATATTTTATAGGGCAGTCACCTGTTTGAAAGGACAATCAGCCCGGCATTCAGCCCTTAAGCGCGCCCTCGCTGCCACCACCTGCAGAGGACCCTCCTTGCAAGCGCTGTTGGGAGCTGTAATCACTGTCTAGGTCTGTGTTTCCCCAAGCAGGGAGACTCCAGCTGTTGCAAAACTACAACTCCCAGCATGCCCGGACAGCCAAAGGTGGTCCGGGCATGCTGGGAGTTGTAGTTTTGCAACAGCTGGGGGCACCCTGCTTGGGAAACACTGGTCTATGTAGAGGACAGGATCTTCTTCGGGGTCCTGTACAGTACATGCAATGTCCTTTAAAAAGTAACATGGAGCCGCCCTCACCTGGTGTCCAAAGGAGCAGCTAATCCTGGTACAGGTAAAGTGTACAGAACATGTAATACCACCCTGTACTGTAGGGGGCGCTACCAGACATCAGTCAGAGCATACACTTCAGTAATACAGGTAAAGAGTACAGAACATGTAATACCTCCCTGTACTGTAGGGGGTGCTACCAGACACCAGTCAGTGCATACACTTCAGTAATACAGGTAAAGAGTACAGAACATGTAATACCTCCCTGTACTGTAGGGGGCGCTACCAGACACCAGTCAGTGCATACACTTCAGTAATACAGGTAAAGAGTACAGAACATGTAATACCTCCCTGTACTGTAGGGGACGCTACCAGACACCAGTCAGTGCATACACTTCAGTAATACAGGTAAAGAGTATACAGAACATGTAATACCTCCCTGTACTGTAGGGGGTGCTACCAGACACCAGTCAGTGCATACACTTCAGTAATACAGGTAAAGAGTACAGAACATGTAATACCTCCCTGTACTGTAGGGGACGCTACCAGACACCAGTCAGTGCATACACTTCAGTAATACAGGGGTTTTACCAGTGAATGCCCATTCTGATTGGTCGGTTCATTGACACGTTTCACAGATCTAGACTGTCTGTAGCATTGTATGTTGAGTCTGGTTTCAAGTTACAATGGTCCAGGAAAGATCATTGTATATTGAAACTATTGTATGTTGAGGCCATTGTAAGTTGAGGGATCACTGTCTATTGCCGATAATTGCACATACAGTACAGGATCTGCTGCTGCCCGAACATTGCTGTATTACTGGTATCTATAGGAGTAAACCGACGGTTGCCATTGGTTACACCACTTTGATTGGCAGTTGCTCTTGGTTATAAACACTTTAGACTTTTTCCTGCAATTGACAAGTGATTTGCCACAGTGACATTTTATTACTTGCAGCACTTTTGGCGCTTGATCTATATGGACAATAAGTGACTTTTATGAATTTTAAATTTCTTATGAACTTGTAATTGAATATATTTTATTGGGAAGTTATTAATTTATTTTACATATTTTATGGTGGTCACAGTTTTTAAATATATTTTATTCATATATTTTAGAAATATAATTGAAATGTTATTACCACATATAGTTGATGCCGTGTTATCACAAGGGCCCTGCGCGACACGGACTCCGCTATTCCATCCAATTTACATCTATTGTGCATAATATAATTACTAATAAAAATTGTTATTATCAATGTCCTTGAGCCCTAATATTTTTTTCTTTTAATTTAGATTTGTAAATTACTTCTATTAAAAAATCTTAATCCTTCCAGTGCTTATAAGCTGCTGTTTTACTACAGAAGAAATTATTTTCTGTATGTCCACAGTGCTCTCTGCTGACACCTCTGTCCATTTTAGGAACTGTCTAGAGCAGCATATGTTTACTATGGGGTTTTTCTCCTGCTCTGGACAGTTCCTGACATGGACAGAGGTGTCGGCAGAGAGCGCTATGGTCAGACAGAAAAGAAATCCAAAAAGAAAAAAAGAATTTCCTCTGTAGTATACAGCAGCTGATAAGTATTGGAAGGATTAAGATTTTTTAATAGAAGTAATTTACAAATCTGTTTAACTTTCTGGCACCAGTTGATTTAAAAAAAAAAAAAAAAAAAAAAAAAAATAATAATAATAATAATAATAATAATAATAATAATAATAATAATAAAAAACAAGGGTATTAGTGACCCTGGGCCTCCCGGGGTCAAAGGATTCGTGATTAGTATTGACCCTAACCCATTACAGGGGTTAGTTTTTTTTGTTCAAGTCTACATTGTGTCATCCTTTCTGGAACCCTAATAGTCCCATTTTTTTCCCTTTTTAAAGCCGGTTTCCCTTTTTAAAGTTATTTCCTACCAATGTAGGAATGTGAATTATTATTATTTTTTTCTTTATTCTGTGAGGTCAATGAACGATGGGAAACATCAGAGGCGTCAGGGGGGACTCATCCACTGCTGTGTGTGTATACAGTGATCCCTCAACTTACAATGGCCTCAACATACAATAGTTTCAACATACAATGGTCTTTTCTGGACCATTGTAACTTGAAACCAGACTCAACATACAATGCTCCGGACAGTCCAGATCTGTGAAACGTGTCACAACTGGAGGAACTGACCAATAAGAATGGCCATTTTACTGGTAAATCACCTCTATTACTGAAGTGCATGCACTGACTGGTGTCTGGTAGCGCCCCCTACAGTACAGGGAGGAACTACAAGTTCCATCCTACTCCTTACCTGTGCCAGGGTTAGTGGCTCAATTTGGGACACTGTGTGTACTGTACAGGACCCTGAAGAAGCTCCTGTCCTCTACATAAACCATTGTTTCCCAACCAGGGTGCCTCCAGCTGTTGCAAAACTACAACTCTCAGCATGCCCGGACAGCCAAAGGCTGGTTGGGAAACACTGACATAGACAGTGATTACAGCTCCCAGCAAATCTTTATTACTTTTATATATAAGGATTTGCTTTATCTCTATTAGTTATCTACTTATTTTTCTTTAATCCTCACTTTTTTCTATTTTTGGATGATATTTTGGTGGCTTCAGAACCAATTACCAGGTTTCCATAGAGTTCTGGTCTCAACATACAATGGTCGTCCTGGAACCGATTAATATTGTAACTTGAGGGACCACTGTATGAGCCGCCGTGTACATAGAGGGGGGGGGGGGCCTTGTATTTAGGCTGAAGGTGAAATGAGGTGCGATGATTCTGTACGAGAAGAGATGAATTCCTCCCGACATCCCCGGACAATTGCGCTCGTTGAATAACAATGGGCAGAAATGCGACAGTAATGTAAATAACAAAGAGCCACCGTATTTCATGTTCGCGGGCGTAATGCTAGGAGTTTATTTTATGTGACTTAATCCCACGTTTCATTTTTTATGAATTCTTTCTATTTTTAATTTTATTTATTTATTCATTCATTCATATATACCATGTTTTTCGCCCTATAGGACGCACCGGTGTATAAGACGCACCCAATTTATAGGTGCAAAATCTAAAAAAATAAAGATTTTGAACCCAATAGTGGTCTTCAACCTGCGGACCTCCCAGATGTTGCGAAACTACAACTCCCAGCATGCCCGGGCAGCCGTTGGCTGTCCGGGCATGCTGGAAGTTGTAGTTTTGCAACATCTGGAGGTCCGCAGATTGAAGACCACTGCATAGGAGGTAATACTCACGTGTCCCCGCCGCTCCGGACCCGTCACCGCTGCCCTGGATGTCGCTCCATCGATGTCGCCGCGTCCCCGTCGCTCCGGAACGTCTCTGCTGCCGGCCGGGTATCCTCGCTCTCCGTCGCCGCCATCATGTCGTTACACACGCCGACGCACGTACGCAATGACGAGGAAGGAGAGCGCCGGCCATACAGGGGATCCCTGAACGGAGAAGACACCGAGGAGGCAGGTAAGGTCCCTCCTGGTGTCCTGTAAGCACTAACCCGGCTGTTCAGTCGGGCTGTTCGGGACGCCGCGGTGAAATCGCTGAACAGCCGGGTTAGTGTCACTTTCCCTTCAGACGCGGCGGTCAGCTTTGATCGCCGCGTCTGAAGGGTTAATACAGGGCATCACCGCGATCGGTGATGTCCTGTATTAGCCGCGGGTCCCGGCAGTTGATGGCCGCAGGGACCGCCGCGATAGGGGTGTATTCGCCGTATAAGACGCACCGACTTTTTCCCCCCAGTTTTGGGGAAGAAAAAAGTGCGTCTTATACGGCGAAAAATACGGTAATTTTTTTTCTTATGGTGCTTCTTGTGCTTTAAATTGACTATCACCTTTTTTTTTTTTTTTTTTTTTTTTTTTTTATTAGCACAAGATACTGAAACATTTTCTCTCTTGCTTTCTTTTTTCTAATCTTTCTATTTACTCATTGGTTTTTTTTTTGTTGTTTTTTTTTATTTAGTTTTTAATTTTATTTCTTATTTTTTTTTTCTTGTACATTATTCTGGAGGTAACCATCTTTCCTTAGCTGTTTTTAGCAGAATGTATTAATATGCTTTACTGCAGGCCCCTTGTGCAGATGTCATTCTACAGGGGAGGGGGGGCTGATCTCTTATTGTCTTCTCTATTTACTGGTGTTACATATCCCTGCAATGCTGTACAGATCACTTTAGCATCAGCATCGTCCTTATCATGATAATGCAAATAGAGAAAACAGACATGGTCGCACATCCACAACATGCACAATGATCTATGGCAGTGGTCTTCAACCTGTGGACCTCCAGATGTTGCAAAAATTACAACTCAAGAAAATAGTATTGTGGACAGATAGTGGTGTCCACTGCCTAGTATAGACAACTCCCAAAAATAAACAAGTAGATAAGAGGGGGGGAGAGAAAACTGTATAGGTGCTAATAAAACATAGCTTTTAATAGGTCGTCTAAAACACACTGATTTAAACAAAGTGATGTACGAATAGGTGACAAGGCAGGTGTCAGCCCTGTGACCTAAGGATAGACACTAACAAGGCTGTTAAAATTGCATGTAAAGGGATTGTCCCACAAATGCAGTAGCCCAATGTAAATTGTATGCTGCTGATAGATAATATAGATATAGTTGCTAGCTATGCCCAACGCGTTTCAGCACATGGTTACATGTGACCTCATCAGGGGCTAACTGGCGTAGAACAATACAGTTATTGTATATGAGAATTAATATCGGGGTAGCTCGATACAATAGCGACCCCAACAAAGAGCGTGCTGGATGTGATGCACAATACTCATTTACAGCATATAAATGACAGGACCCGGACGCAACCTGCAAGGAAGCACATAAGAACAATGGTCCTCAGTAAGCATATCATTACCAAAAAATAGTAAGGTACCTGTAAAGCAGAAGAGATAGTTACTCACGGTTATGGCGTCTATCTGGGATAAAACCTGACGATGTGTGTATAACCCGCAGTGGCGGGGAGCCTAGCTTCCGTGCCGGCTACTCACACACATGTCAGAGAAGAGCGGCGTCTGACGACTTATCCGCTTCCGGTCTAAGGTGGGCGTGGCCCGGCTAACGACGCCGTCTCCATGCCAGCGCCAAAACAATGGAGAGCGCGTCATCCGTCCCGCTGATCTCGCGGGGCGGTAGCACGGGCATAGTTAACCCTAGCCGACCCGAAGGTAAGTCAGTTACACTGTCCCAGGATAGGACAGGTAGGAAAATTAGCTTTAAATGGCAGCCCAAAAATACACTTTGGATATGTGAATTAGGGTAGGCGAGAGCCTAGCCAGACATTTATACTGAGTCCGATATTAGACATTGAGTAATGTATAACAGGGGAACAGTACATGGATTGGCACATCTAGGTAGTACAGATAGAGTAAAATTAAGAAATTTGAATATTCATAATAATCATTAATTGAGAGTAAACAAGCTAGAGATCAGAGACCCAGAATTAAACAGAGAAGGATATCGGATAAAAATATTAACCAAAAGCAGCTCTGGTGGATAAGGGGAGGTAATGAGGGACGATATCCCAAAGATTGGGGTACCAAAAAGTGTCCGAGGGGTATTGTAGGGGAAGCCCTAGATGGATGGTGGAGAGGGATTAGCGGGGGCCTAGTGAGCCTATATAATGCCTAGGCATCCCTAAACTAAGCCCTATGCCTAGGCGGGGTGGCCGCCCTAAAAAGGGCGGTCCCGCTCTGGAACCTAAGCCTAGTGTGCCCTAGTATTCCCTAACTAGGGGGTGTACTAGCTAATTGGCTGACTACAGCCACCCCTAACTACCTAAGAAAAACACCCCTAATTAGCATACCCCCACGGACACTTCTAGAGAAAACTCCCATAGCAGAGCAGCTCATTCAGTCCTTTGGGCGTGACAGTTTCTAGATTAAAGATCCAACGTGCTTCACGCTGTAAAAGAAGCTTGTCTAGATCCCCACCTCGAGAAGATGGATTCATCTTTTCAATTCCAAAGAAAGTCATGCCCTTAGTGTCCCCACCATGTATCTCATTCACATGCCTAGCCAGGGCAGTGTCTCTCTTGTTTCTGATGTCACCTATGTGCTCAAGCACCCTACGACGTAATTCTCTGATGGTCTTACCTACGTACATCAGGGCGCACGAGCATACAGCGACATAGACCACTGCCCTGGTACTACAATTGATGAAATCTTTGATCTTAAATAGTTTGTTAGAAATTGTGATGGTAACACTTTCTGTTTTTTTCATAAAGGGACATGCCCGGCAATGACCACATTTGTGAGATCCTGTGATGTTACTTCTGTCTAGCCAGGTGCTAGGGGGGGGAAGAGGGGCAAGATGACTATGCGTGACCATGTCCCCTATACTTTTCCCTTTTCTGTATGTGATTTGTGGGTAATCTCCGACAAAAGTCCTGAGATCTTTATCCATCTGTAATATGCCCCAATGTCGTTGTAATATCTCACGTATGGGGCCTGACATGTTGTCAAAGGTACCAATCACCCTACATAAAGGTGCCGTCTCCGGGTGCTTCTTGGGTACCAATAATTGTTGTCTAGGGGTAGCTTTTGCGTGTTTAAAAGCTGGAATAAGAACCCGGTCCGGGTAACCCCTGTCTCTGAATCTGGATCTCAGATCCCCAGCCTGTCTCAAAAACTCCCTCTCTTGTGTACAGTTCCTCCTGAGGCGGAGATATTGTCCCTTCGGGATACCCCTCTTAAGGGGTCCCGGGTGACAACTCTCCCACCTCAGGAGGCTATTAGTAGCAGTGGCTTTCCGAAAGACCCTAGTAATAAGCCCACCTAGTGCATCCTTCACAATGGTCACATCCAAGAAATCAAGGGAGGATGGGTCCAGAGTGAAAGTAAAAGTAAGGCCCAAATCGTTTTGATTAATGGATTCTATGAATTGTTTAAATTCACAAGCTGTGCCCGTCCACAATACAAGAACATCATCTATATACCTTGTCCAGAATGGGACAAGGTCCAGATATTTTTCTCTGTCTCCGACGAACGCCATTGTGGCCTCCCACCAACCTAAAAAGATGTTAGCGTAGGTTGGCGCACAGGGACTGCCCATGGCAGTCCCTTTTAGTTGATGATAATGGCGTCCGTCGAAGAGAAAGTAATTGTGGACAAGGATATATTCCATCAATTTCAAAACGAAGGCATTGTGACTCTGCATGTATGTGCCCCTAGAAGACAGATAATAGGATAGAGCTTTGAGGCCTTGATCGTGCGGAATTGAGGAATATAATGCTTCCACATCGATTCCACCTAAAAGGGTATTCTCCTCTACCACTAAACCATCAAGTTTAGATAAAAGGTCCGTTGTGTCACGTGTAAACGATGGCAAAGACATGACAAAGTGTCTAAGGACTCTATCCACATACACTCCCACGTTCTGTGATATGCTGCCTATTCCTGAGACGATAGGACGACCCTTAAGGGGTGTGACCCCTTTGTGAATTTTAGGTAACGCATAGAGCGTGGGGGTGATTGGGGCAACTGGAGTCAAAAATTCAAATTCTTTATCACTGAATAACTTTTCAGATCTAGCATTCTCTAGAATAAGTGTGAGTTCCTGTTTGTATGTCTGTGTGGGGTCACCAGAGAGGATCTCATAGGACTCTCTATCCCTCAAGATTTTATAACACATATCTTTATACTGGTCCCTACCCAGAATGACCGTATTCCCCCCCTTGTCCGAGGGCTTTATCACTATGTTATTGTTCTCTATCAATTCCCTCATAGCTCTTCTTTCATCAAATGATAAGTTGTTTCTAACTGGGCTATCCAACTTGATGAGGTTTTTAAGGTCTCGGGCAACCAGCTCCTTAAACACTTCAATACAGGAAATTTCACTAGTGGGTGGTTGTTTTTTACTTTTTAATCTAAGGTCTGTGAAAGGTCCAGTTCCTCGGTCCCTTTCGCCCGTTTCCAGGAGCTCAGTGAGATCCCTCACTGTAGCCAAATCCTCTACTGAGATACCCAGAGCCTGACAGTTATTACGTTCCATATCTAGATGAAACTTGTGCCAACTGAGCTTACGTGTAAAGAGGCTAATATCTTTCGTCCATGTAAAGGCGTCAAAATTTACAGTGGGCACAAATGACAAACCTCTAGTCAGAACAGCCAACTGGGTATCAGGGAGGATCTGGTCAGATAAATTCAATATCTGTGGAGTCTTTTTATTTTGGGGTACATTATCTATTGTTTGCCTCGTCCTGCTGTCGATCTGAGGAGGTAGGGATTCTCCCCTAAAAAAGAATGTGATACTGAGGGAGAAGAGGGTATAGAGGGTCCAGCTTGCACAGTTCCACATTGTTGATTATATTGTTGATTTCTTGCTGGGGCCCTAGATCTATTTTTTCCTCTATATCGATATGATCTACCCCTTCCCCTTCCTTTGTCACTTTTGTTTTTTTCTCGGTCAGAGGCGTCTGTCTCTGAGGAGGAAGCCTCTGTCTCAGTTTCCCTTTGTTGATAACTTTTATCCAGTACCGTATATGCACGGTTATCCCGAAAATCCTGGAGGTCTCTGGTAAACTGTATGTGTTTGCGTTCTTTCAGATGGTAGCAAAATCTTTCAATGGTATTTTTTAGTTGGGTTTCTTTTGTTGGAAATTCAGGGTCACCTTTAAATTTAGCGGTAATGTCTTGTTGTTCTCTAAGTTTTATACCAGAGACCTCCAGGTTTCTTTTTTCTTCCTCGAGCAGGATTTCAAGGAATTTTACTGAGCAAATGGTGGCCTCCTCCTCCCACTTTTTTAGTACCTCCGGTGTGCGGAGTCTTAACGATGGTAAGATAGCTATCCGCAGTCCGCGAGGCACTATTTTGTTCTTTATGTAAGACTCAAAACTTTGAACCTCCCAAAAACTCGTGATGTATGATTTATGACACTGTGTCAATTCTCGGAAAGCTGCTTTGAGGGACGGTGTATACCTAGATTGTACTAGTGTTTTGTCTGAAAAGACGTCACGTGCCTCACTAATCCAATCGTCCAAATTGGGTGTACCTGTTACCAGGCTAGCCATAGCCAATAGAGTGAATAAATCAAGAAAATAGTATTGTGGACAGATAGTGGTGTCCACTGCCTAGTATAGACAACTCCCAAAAATAAACAAGTAGATAAGAGGGGGGGAGAGAAAACTGTATAGGTGCTAATAAAACATAGCTTTTAATAGGTCGTCTAAAACACACTGATTTAAACAAAGTGATGTACGAATAGGTGACAAGGCAGGTGTCAGCCCTGTGACCTAAGGATAGACACTAACAAGGCTGTTAAAATTGCATGTAAAGGGATTGTCCCACAAATGCAGTAGCCCAATGTAAATTGTATGCTGCTGATAGATAATATAGATATAGTTGCTAGCTATGCCCAACGCGTTTCAGCACATGGTTACATGTGACCTCATCAGGGGCTAACTGGCGTAGAACAATACAGTTATTGTATATGAGAATTAATATCGGGGTAGCTCGATACAATAGCGACCCCAACAAAGAGCGTGCTGGATGTGATGCACAATACTCATTTACAGCATATAAATGACAGGACCCGGACGCAACCTGCAAGGAAGCACATAAGAACAATGGTCCTCAGTAAGCATATCATTACCAAAAAATAGTAAGGTACCTGTAAAGCAGAAGAGATAGTTACTCACGGTTATGGCGTCTATCTGGGATAAAACCTGACGATGTGTGTATAACCCGCAGTGGCGGGGAGCCTAGCTTCCGTGCCGGCTACTCACACACATGTCAGAGAAGAGCGGCGTCTGACGACTTATCCGCTTCCGGTCTAAGGTGGGCGTGGCCCGGCTAACGACGCCGTCTCCATGCCAGCGCCAAAACAATGGAGAGCGCGTCATCCGTCCCGCTGATCTCGCGGGGCGGTAGCACGGGCATAGTTAACCCTAGCCGACCCGAAGGTAAGTCAGTTACACTGTCCCAGGATAGGACAGGTAGGAAAATTAGCTTTAAATGGCAGCCCAAAAATACACTTTGGATATGTGAATTAGGGTAGGCGAGAGCCTAGCCAGACATTTATACTGAGTCCGATATTAGACATTGAGTAATGTATAACAGGGGAACAGTACATGGATTGGCACATCTAGGTCGTCCCTCATTACCTCCCCTTATCCACCAGAGCTGCTTTTGGTTAATATTTTTATCCGATATCCTTCTCTGTTTAATTCTGGGTCTCTGATCTCTAGCTTGTTTACTCTCAATTAATGATTATTATGAATATTCAAATTTCTTAATTTTACTCTATCTGTACTACCTAGATGTGCCAATCCATGTACTGTTCCCCTGTTATACATTACTCAATGTCTAATATCGGACTCAGTATAAATGTCTGGCTAGGCTCTCGCCTACCCTAATTCACATATCCAAAGTGTATTTTTGGGCTGCCATTTAAAGCTAATTTTCCTACCTGTCCTATCCTGGGACAGTGTAACTGACTTACCTTCGGGTCGGCTAGGGTTAACTATGCCCGTGCTACCGCCCCGCGAGATCAGCGGGACGGATGACGCGCTCTCCATTGTTTTGGCGCTGGCATGGAGACGGGCGTCGTTAGCCGGGCCACGCCCACCTTAGACCGGAAGCGGATAAGTCGTCAGACGCCGCTCTTCTCTGACATGTGTGTGAGTAGCCGGCACGGAAGCTAGGCTCCCCGCCACTGCGGGTTATACACACATCGTCAGGTTTTATCCCAGATAGACGCCATAACCGTGAGTAACTATCTCTTCTGCTTTACAGGTACCTTACTATTTTTTGGTAATGATATGCTTACTGAGGACCATTGTTCTTATGTGCTTCCTTGCAGGTTGCGTCCGGGTCCTGTCATTTATATGCTGTAAATGAGTATTGTGCATCACATCCAGCACGCTCTTTGTTGGGGTCGCTATTGTATCGAGCTACCCCGATATTAATTCTCATATACAATAACTGTATTGTTCTACGCCAGTTAGCCCCTGATGAGGTCACATGTAACCATGTGCTGAAACGCGTTGGGCATAGCTAGCAACTATATCTATATTATCTATCAGCAGCATACAATTTACATTGGGCTACTGCATTTGTGGGACAATCCCTTTACATGCAATTTTAACAGCCTTGTTAGTGTCTATCCTTAGGTCACAGGGCTGACACCTGCCTTGTCACCTATTCGTACATCACTTTGTTTAAATCAGTGTGTTTTAGACGACCTATTAAAAGCTATGTTTTATTAGCACCTATACAGTTTTCTCTCCCCCCCTCTTATCTAAAAATTACAACTCCCAGCATGCCCGGACAGCCAACGGCTGTCCGGGCATGCTGGGAGTTGTAGTTTTGCAACATCTGGAGGTCCGCAGGTTGAAGACCACTGATCTATGGCTTCTCAGCAACATTTATTAAAGGGGTATTCCAGGGAAAAACTTTTTTTTTTATATATATCAACTGGCTCCAATAGATTTGTAAATCTTAATCCTTTCAGTACTTATGAATAGAGATGAGCGAACTTACAGTAAATTCGATTCGTCACAAACTTCTCGGCTCGGCAGTTGATGACTTATCCTGCGTAAATTAGTTCAGCCTTCAGGTGCTCCGGTGGGCGGAAAGAGTCTCCTAGGACTGTATCCACCTTTTCCAGCCCATCGGAGCACCGGAAAGCTGAACTAATTTATGCAGGAAAAGTCATCAACTGCCGAGCCGAGAAGTTCGTGACGAATCGAATTTACTGTAAGTTCGCTCATCTCTACTTATGAGCTTCTGAAGTTAAGGTTGTTCTTTTCTGTCTAAGTGCTCTCTGATGACACGTGTCTCGGGAAACGCCCAGTTTAGAAGAGGTTTGCTATGGGGATTTGCGTCTAAACTGGGCGTTTCCCGAGACAGGTGTCATCAGAGAGCACTTAGACAGAAAAGAACAACCTTAACTTCAGAAGCTCATAAGTACTGAAAGGATGAAGATTTTTTAATAGAAGTAATTTACAAATCTGTTTAACTTTCTGGAGCCAGTTGAGATAGAGATAGAGATATATATATATATATATATATATATATATATATCTCTATGTGTATGTATGTATATATATATATATATTTGTGTGTGTGTGTGTGTGTGTATATGTGTGTGTGTGTGTGTGTATATATATATATATATATATATAGTGTGTGTGTGTGTGTGTATATGTATGTGTATATATATATATATATATTTGTGTGTGTGTATATATATAATATATATGTATATGTATGTTTTTTCCTGGAATACCCCTTTAAACTAGCAGGTCGTTAGTATACTTTATGGTCATGAAGTGCAAGCCCACCAGCCACCTGTAAGTAGTGGTTCCCTAACGTCCCTAGCATTAAATGGCGTAGCACTGGGTGGCGACCACCACCGCCATAACATCATTGTCCACAGGGGGAATGACCCACTGGCAGAGCAGCCCCAATGCCACTCAAACCAGTCCCTGGGCTGCGCCTCCCCATAGACACAGTGCTACGCCAAAATTGGGTTAGGGGCCCACTCTAAATAGGTGGCCTTGACGTGGCGAGTGGGCTTTGTACTTTTTGATCAAAATTTATAATCACAACCAGTTAGTGTTTGAATTTATGCTGAGAAGCAATTAGATCATTATACAAATTGTGGCTGTGTCTTTTTCTCTATTTTTGTTTCACAATTGTAGTCTGTCTCAGCTTATTAAGGGGCCTAATGGGTAGACTAAAAACTGCAAGCTATCAAGATTATTTTAAAATATAAATAATAATAAAATGAAAAATTTGAAAAAATAAGTCATCAAAAATTCATTATAAAAAGGTGATTTTTCTGATAACACATTTCCTTTAAAGGCTTTGAGAAATTCTAAAGAATCTCTGCTTTAAAGGGGTACTACCGTGGAAATTTTTTATTTTTTTTTATTTTTTATTTTTTTAAATCAACTGGTGCTATAAAGTTAAAATAGATTTGTAAATGACTTCTATTAAAAAATCTTAATCCTTCCTTCCAGTACTTTTTAGCAGCCGTATACTACAGAAGAAATGTTTTATCTTTTTGGATTTCTCTTATGTCACGATCACAGTGCTCTCTGCTGACCTCTGCTGTCCAGTTTAGGAACTGTCCAGAGCAGCATTATGTTTGCTATGGGGATTTTCTCCTGCTCTGGACAGTTCCTAAAATGAACAGCAGAGGTCAGCAGAGAGCACTGTGGTCATGATATCAGAGAAATCCAAAAATATAAACATTTCCTCTGTAGTATACAGCCCCTTAAAAGTATTGGAAGGATTAAAAAAATGTTAATAGAAGTAATTTACAAATCTGTTTAACTTTCTGGCACCAGTTGATTTAAAAAAAAAAAAAAAAGTTTCCCATGGTAGTACCCCTTTAAAGAGTGTATTCACACACCCCGGATCCGCAGTTGTGTATTTGCAATTGCAGATCCGAAGTTGTAAAATCAGCATTTTGCCGATTTTACAAAGCAGTCAAAAGTACATAAGAATTGCATTGTAGAATCCGCAACTGCAGATTTTACTACTTCAATTCCGCAGCGGATTCTGTGTGTGTGTGAATACACCCTAAATGACAATAGAGACCACAAGTCAATGGAGACCATAAGGGCTTATTCAGACTACGAAATTTGCTCATAGAAATTCTGCATAAATTCCGCCTGCAGCAGACTCCCATTGATTTCAACGGGATTCTGCTACCTAGTTCAAAATTGGACAACAATGTCCAATTGGATCAGAAACAAAAAAACAAAAAAAAAAAAAACACCAAATGCAACAGAGGCTCCAAAATGAGAGAGGACCAATGGGTAAATACAAATATCGCAATAATAATCTAAGCAACCCAGAGTTTCAGGGCTCCTGTGTATAAGCTTCAGGATAATATGAAACAAGTACAATGCTTTTGTCCCAACAGGTTTCCCCCTGATGGTGCAGGGTTCATCAGGGGACTATAACTGGAATAAAAAAAAAACTAAACCAACTTAGATATGTCACAAATAATAAAGATAAACATAAATATCAGGCCATGATAGGATGATAGTAATAAATGAGCTCCAATAGAGCCACTTACTGCTACCCGGAGTCTGGCTATGGGAAGGAGCATGATCAAGATGGCCAGGTTACAGCTTCTGTGGATAGGAATCGTTCATGGGGAAAACATCTCGGAGAAGACAACCGTCCCCATAATAATGTACAGAAAATATAATAAAAATCAGAAATTCTAAACAGACAAGAGGAAAAATGAATATTTATTTGTATATGATTTTTTTTTTTTTTAGTTTTTTTTTTTGTTAAAGGGGTACTACAGTGGAAAGTGTGTGTGTGTGTGTGTGTGTGTATATAATATATATATATATATATATATATATATATATATATAATATAATTTTTTTTATTATTATTAATAAAAAATAAAAAAAATTAAATCAACTGGCTCCAGAAAGTTAAACAGATTTGTAAATTACTTCTATTAAAAAATCTTTACCCTTCCAGTACTTTTTAGCAGCTGTACGCTACAAAGGAAATTCTTTTTCTTTTTGAATTTCTTTTTTGTCTTGTCCACAGTGCTCTCTGCTGACACCTGATGCTCGTATCAGGAACTGTCCAGAGCAGGAGAAAATCCCCCATTGCAAACCTATGCTGCTGTTCCTGACATGGACAGAGGTGTCAGCAAGAGAGCACTGTGGACAAGAGAAAAAAAAAAAAAGAAATTAAAAAAGAAAATAATTTCCTCTGTAGCATACAGCTGCTAAATAGTACTGGAAGGGTAAAGATGTTTTTTTTTTATTTTTTTTATTTTTTTTAATAGAAGTAATTTACAAATCTGTTTAACTTTCTGGCACCAGTTTAAAAAAAAAAAAAAAAAAAAAAAAAAAAAAAATATTCCACCGGAGAACCCCTTTTAAGTAAGATCTATAAATGATACATTCCAATCCCAATGACGGATTCACCTCCAATACACATGCCTCATAGAACGTCTATAGGTCAGCAGTGCGGCCATCTGTGTGATACGCTAAGGCAGTGTTTTCCAAGCAGTGTGCCTCCAGCTGTTGCAAAACTACAACTCCCAGCATGCCCGGACAGCCAAAGGCTGTCCGGGCATGCTGGGAGTAGTAGTTTTGCAACAGCTGGAGGCACACTGGTTGGGAAACCTGGCACTGAGGCTAAATTATCATCATTTTTGTAAAATCTGATCTCCTCCTTTTTATTTTCCAGGCTGCAAGTGTTAACAGACCCGCTGCCGTCTATGGAGAGGTTCAGCCGCCGGCCAAATGCATTCTGTAGAGAACAACTGCAACCATGACGTCTCCAGGTTGAGTGAAGGTACGTCGCCTAGAGGAGTGGAGGGAAACGAGAGATATTAGCTGTGGCTGTAATGACTAGAATGAGAAGCATACGGCTCTGCGCGCGTGGTTTCCTCCTGGGGGGGGGGGCGCGGTGTCGCTTTTTGACAGCAAGAATAGTTCAGCATGCGGCTCTGGTCTTGACATGAAAATTACAAAGTCCCCCGACGGACCCGGGATAACTCAATGTGATCCGTCATGGCGGCTATTATAAACGAAGCCATGACGCTAGTGTGTACAGAGACGTTGTAGGCATCATGTTTCATATTCCTATAAACAGTAGGAGCTGGGGCACATAAAATGGGTCTACGGTAAACCCTTGGCTTGCTGTGACGTGAATATTTGTCACCGGCCATGGGAATTTTTAATGGGTTATTTAGCCTTTTAAAAATAAAAAAATAATAAATAAATAAATATAAATAAAGTGCTAGAGATACAAGGTACTGGAATACTACCTAGTTCACCTTAAAGGGGTTATTTTTATTTTTTTATTTTTTTTATAGATCAACTGGCTCCAGAAAGTTAGACAGATATGTAAATTACTTCTATTAAAAAAAAAATCTTAATCCTTACAGTACTTATGAGCTGCTGAAGTTGAGTTGTTCTTTTCTGTCTAAGTGCTCTCTGAGGACACGTGTCTCGGGAACTGTCCAGAGTAGAAGCAAATCCCCATAGCAAACCTCTTCTACTCTGTGCAGTTCCCGAGACAGGCAGAGATGTCAGCAGAGAGCACTGTTGCCAGACAGAAAAAAACAACTCAACTTCAGCAGCTGATAATTATTGGAAGAATTAAGATTTTGTTAATATGATAGAATTAATTTACAAATCTGTAACTTTCTGGCGTAAGTTGATATATAGAAAAAAATAAAATAAAAAAAAATTAATTGTAAAATACCCCTTTTACCCCCCCCCCCCCCTTTTTTCCCCCCATAACATGCACACCCACCATCACTAGTCCTACAGCACCATTTGTATTGCTCCAACATCGTCCATGTGTTTCATTACAGTATCTGAGTCTTGTGATCACTTGTCTGACCCACAGAGAATCACAGTGTTTAATGTATCAGAGGAAGTGGTCAGTCCTGGTTCAGCTGACTTCCTGTGAACTATAGCATCATCTCCTCACCTAACAGAGCCCTCCTATCAGCTCCAAGCCTCCCCCTCCCCAAATCTGTATACTGCGCTGTTGCAGTCTCTATGGGATCAGGATATATATAGTAGTTATACACCTCCCTTATAGCTCTATCTGTATACTGCTGCTATCTCTATGGGATTGGGATAAATAATAATTATACACCTGTCCTCCCTGCTCTATCTGTATACTGCGGCTGCTATCTCTATGGGCTCAGGATATAAAGTAGTTATAGACCTCCCCTCCCATTGCCATCTTTATACTGTTGCTACTATCTCTATGGGATCAGAATTCAGGATATATAGTAGTTAAACACCTCACAGTTCTGTCTGTATACTGCTGCTGCCATCTCTATAGGATCAGGATATATAGTAGTTATTCACCTCCTCTCACAGCTCTATCTGTATACTGCTGCTACTATCTCTATAGGATCAGGATATATAGTAGTTATTCACCTCCTCTCACAGCTCTATCTGTATACTGCTGCTATCATCTCTATAGGATCAGGATATATAGTAGTTATTCACCTCCTCTCACAGCTCTATCTGTATACTGCTGCTACTATCTCTATAGGATCAGGATATATAGTAGTTATTCACCTCCTCTCACAGCTCTATCTGTGTATACCACTTCTGCTCTCTCTATGGCATCAGGATATATAGAAGTTATACAACTCCCCTCCAGCTCCATCTGTATACTGCTGCTACTGTCCCTATGGGATCAGAATAAATAGTAGTTATACATTTCTCCTGAGGCTGTGTTAACACATTGCATTTTTGCCGAGCTTTTTCAGTCTTTGCTGTAAGTAAGAATATTACATGAATAACAGCGAAATATGTAAAAAGATGCGTCACAAATAAGGGAACAGTTGCGCGAACGATCCAGCGACCACATGTGCGTCCGTTCTCTCATAACTGTTGGCCTTTGTTCCTTTACGAGTACTCAGGTAACATAGGCCCTTACATAGAATACGGATGTTGTTGTGTACCTGAAGTCGCTGTTTCTTATTCATTTATTTATTCTTAGGATCCAGCTCCATCTACATGTGTAAGCTGTGCAACCTCTTCTCTCCCAGTCACTCGGAGCTGCTGTTACATGTTACCGAAAATCACACCAAAGAAGGTCTGAGCCCCGACCACATCATCATCCCCCTGAGACCCCTGGCACCATCTAGCAGGAGCGCAGAAGGTGAGACTCAGGTTTGTTTTTTGTGGCTTTCGACCGATCCCTCCATTATAATTATTGCGCCTAAAGCTTCGTGAAAAGAAGTACAGCATAAGAGTCTTCTGGTCCCTTATGTGTCCAGCAGTACAGTGTGAACAGCCCAGCTGGGCTCTGCTCTATGAACAGCTTTCAGCTCCATTTGCCATTTCGCAATAAAAAATGGCATAGAGAGAAAGAAATATGTCTGAATCAGAACGACAGCTCTCCTCCTCCTCTCTGCACCTGTGCACGGGCCTGGTCAGCAGCGTCCCTGACCGTGTGTGTGCACGAAGAAAAAAAACGGTCCAGCACTGGTTTGCAGCTAAAAACAGCTTCTTCTTTATTGGGTCAACTCCGACAAGACAACATAGCCGACGCGTTTCGGACCTACACTTGGTCCTTAGTCGTGGCATACCAAATATACCAAAGAAATATGTCTGCACTCACCATGATGTTCAAAGACAGTTCATGCTTTTATTGTAGCAGCATAAATACGAACAGAGTCGATGAATAAATTCACCCGGGGTGCAGGGAGGGAGAGCGGCTACCAGCCGGCAGCCGGAGCGTATCTGCAGAACGAACGCGCGGTTTCGCGTCAGGGACGCATCATCCGGTTCCGGAGGAACCGGATGATGCGTCTCTGACGCGAAACCGCGCGTTCGTTCTGCTGAAACGCTCTGGCTGCTGGCTGGTAGCCGCTCTCCCTCCTTGCACCCCGGATGATGCGTCTCTGACGCGAAATCGCGCATTCGTTCTGCTGATACGCTCCGGCTGGTAGCCGCTCTCCCTCCCTGCACCCCGGGTGAATTTATTCATAGACTCCCCATATTTTTCATTTCACCGGGATGAGATTTTTGAGTGCTTGCTAAGAACTCTGGTATACACATTTAGGTGTAGTGCCCATCCCCCACTCCTTTCTGTGTGGTTTTCCTCTCCTCTTGCCATATATTTATTTAATTTTTAAAAGTTTTTTTTTTGTTTTTTTTTTGTCTTTAATTATAAAATTCCAGAGTCCATGTAACTCCCAAAGAGGTTGATGGAAGTGCAGCATAGCACTTTACTTAAAGCATACACCCCCCCCCCCCCCAAAAAATAAAAAATAAAAATAAAATGTGCACATATAATTTTTATGTGTCTAGCACCGCTATTTCTCTTACAAATACCTTCTATTTGTTGCTCACTTGGTTTGTCATTTTGTACTTTGGAGGGGAGCATGTCCTCACTCTGCATGGCTCTGCTATCTCGCTGAGTGTCTTCATCCAATCATTGCCGGCTGCTTTGTAACCCCCCCCCCCCCCCTCCTCCTCCTCCTCCTCCTCCTCCTCCTCTGCTGCAGTTTGATGGGACAGCAGTGAACACAGAGGAGTGCTAGTACCGCCCTCACTTCCAGGACTTTGTCCAAGCCTGTGCTTCAGCTTGGACTAAGAAGATTCTGCTGCCAGACAGGATTATGTTCTGGATGCTATGGAGTGTGTGTGGTGTGTTTTTTTTTTTTTTGTTTTGTTTCGTTTTTTTTCCTTTTTGTTATAAGCCATAATTTATATAAAAAGGAGATAACATTTTTTATTAAGTATATTAGGTTAAAGGGGTATTCCAGAAAAAAACCTTTATTTTTTTTTAAGATATCAACTGGATCCAGAAAGTTAAACAGATTTGTAAATTAAGCCACTAGAGAGGGAGAGAGCACACCGTACAGCTTTAAACATGCAGATATACGATACCACTGGGATACACAGGCAGCCTCCGGACCCGATAAGTAACAGCGCAGCACCTGCGGGGTGCACACACTAGATAAAGTATCAAACAATACAATGAAAGAGAGTAGCGTGCACTCACCGCGGGTAAACAGCTGCAGGTCCGAGGTCCGGGATCACCGCGGCATAGACGGAGACGGTAAGGGGCGCTCAGAGGCTACGCCGGCTATTTCGGACGTAGGAACGTCCTTCTTCCGGCCTCCAAGACCGAAGAAGGACGTTCCTACGTCCGAAACAGCCGATGTAGCCTCTGAGCGCCCCTTACCGTCTCCGTCTATGCCGCGGTGATCCCGGACCTCGGGCCTGCAGCTGTTTACCCGCGGTGAGTGCACACTACTCTCTTTCATTGTAAGATTTGTAAATTACTTCTATTAAAAAATCTTAATCCTTTCAATAATTCTCAGCTGCTGAAGTTGAGTTGTTCTTTTCTGTCTGGCCACAGTGCTCTCTGCTCACATCTCTGCTTGTCTCGGGAACTGCACAGAGTAGAAGAGGTTTGCTATGGGGATTTGCTTCTACTCTGGACGGTTCCCGAGACACGTGTCATCAGAGAGCACTTAGACAGAAAAGAACAACTCAACTTCAGCAGCTCATAAGTACTGGAAGGATTAAGATTTTTTTTTATAGAAGTAATTTACAAATCTGTTTAACTTTCTGGAGCCAGTTGATATATAAAAAAAGTTTTTTCCTGGATAACCCCTTTAATGTTATGCGAAAATGCACAACCTATAAAATCACAGTCCATCCGAGATCAACGAGAGCTCATGAGGAAGCCGTAAGGGTAGCGTGAAATGGCCCGTTGGCCATCTCTGTATTGGTTTTCTGACTGTTTAAATAAACCATTTGTACGCTGAGAACTGAAGGAGTGAGTGCCATCTTCCATTCCTCTTTTGTGAAATAACATATCATTTTTTTAAAATCTGACTGGGCCCATTAACCTCTATGGGAATTACTCAGTCTGTTCAGCTGTTTTTGGCTTCCAGGCCACCACTGGCAGCCCCAAGCAGACCAGAGGGCCCCACATCTCAATATAGGTGCTGGTTTAACCTCTGGGACCCTAACCTATCAGACATTCGTGCTGTATCCTGTGGATATGCCAAGAATATCCCAGAAGAGAAGAATACCTCTTTAATGAGACAGGCGTTAGCTTATATAAGATGTGACATTATGGAAATAATATGTAGATTCCGAGGCCTGCGCCATTTAATAATCCTGCCATATCCCTGCATCTGGGGAAGATATTGTTAAAATTATTGCAATTTGAAAGCTAGAAATTATTCCATTTACCATGATAATTTGCCCAACAGAGGCATCGCTGCCGTCAGGTATGCGCATATATTTGCAAGTGTTAATAACAAGGTGGGAAAGTGTTATCCGTATTTTTGTAAGAGTTTGTTTAACCCAGTGTTTTCCAAATAGTGTGACTCCGGCTTGTCCAGAAAATTTGCATCCGACCCCCTATTAGCCACTGCAGGAGTTGACATGGCGTGACCTGTATAACATAGTATTATCTATGCTATAGATCTATAGCTATACATTATATAGGGAGTCTATCATCTCTAGATCATGTTTAGCGCTCAAGTGTCAAGGAAGCGGGGGTGAGTCACATCTTGTATGCCTCCTCCCTCCCCATCTTGATCTACAGCTCCTTGCTAATGAGGGGTGCATGCTGGGAATTGGCATCACCTCCTTGACACTTGAGCTCTGAGCATAGTAGAAAGCTGACAGGGGTACTCCAGTGGATAACATTTATTATTATTATTATTATTATTATTATTATTATTATTATTATTAAAATATATATATCATCTGGTGCCAGAAAGTTAAACAGATTTTTAAATGACTTCTATTAAAAAATCTTAAATGAAAACTGTCAGCTTGCTCCCCCCACACTAACCAGCGGTACTGGCTGATCAGTTTGATGCCTACCGTGCTCGGATCTGCCCCGCCGGTAGGCCGAAATCTTCAATTTTCTGTATATGCTAATTAGGTGCTAATTGGCACAGGCGGCTTAACTGGCAATCTGTCATCACCGCTCGTCCGCAGCACCGGCCAGCTCATCAATATTCCTCCCTCCGCCTCTCCCTCTTCTCCCCGCTCTGTATTGTAATGTATCCCCATCTCCCTGTCATATATACATTTAGATATTTATATATAACTTTTACAGGGACATTTAGGGAAGAATGGAGTCTTTTTATAGCATGCTGCCTTGTGCTATGCAGACACAGGCAGAGGACCAGATGAGTAATGAATACAGCAGAGAGTCTACTGTGTAGAGCAATGTTCTGCAGCAGCTCTGAGCGGGGAACTGGAATTAGTGCTGTGGGAGCTCTATGATGAAGAGTGATGCATTCTGGGAATTGTACTACTGAACAACTGCTCAACCAGGAAGTACAAGGGATTATACATAGGAAGAAACGAACAGACACACAAGACAAATGGATTTCTGTCCGTTTCAGAACTAGGAATAACAAATGTAACTAGTGCTCAAGACCTGAATACATGGCAAATATTTTATTAAGATAATTAAAAGGATATATTTGTCAACATTACACAATGCTTCCCCTATCAGGGCTCTTGCTGGTAGGAGGCAATCAATATATACAAACAGATAAGATAGGTATAAAATGCTGAATAATAAAAATTTACGGTTTACAGTCATGGCGGAAAATGTTTGCACCCCTGACATTTTTCTAGAAAATGAAGTATTTCTCACAGAAAAGGATTGCAGTAACACATGTTTTGCTATACACATGTTTATTCCTTTTGTATGTATTGGAACTAAACCAAAAAAGGGAGGAAAAAAAGCAAATTGGACATAATGTCACCAAACTCCAAAAATGGTCTGGACAAAATTATTGGCCCCCTTAACTTAATATTTGGTTGCACACCCTTTGGAAAAAATAACTGAAATCAGTCTCTTCCTATAAGCATCAATAAGCTTCTTACACCTCTCAGCCGGAATGTTGGACCACTCTTCCTTTACAAACTGCTCCAGGTCTCTTATTGGAAGGCGCCTTTTCCCAACAGCAATTTTAAGATGTCTCCACAGGTGTCTAATGGGATTTAGATCTGGACTCATTGCTGCCACTTCAGAACTCTCCAGCGCTTTGTTGTCATCCATTTGTAGGGGCTTTTTGACGTATGTTTGGGGTTATTGTTCCGCAGGAAGACCCAAGATCTCGGACACAAACCCAGCTTTCTGACACTGGGCTGTACAGTGTGACCCAAAATCCATTGGTAATCCTCAGATTTCATGATGTCTTGTACACATTCAAGGCCCCCAGTGCCAGAGGCAGCAAAACAACCCCAAAACATCATTGACCTCCACCATATTTCCCTGGAGGTACTGTGTTCTTTTCTTTGTAGGCCTCATTCCGTTTTCGGTAAACAATAGAATGAGGTGCTTTACCAAAAAGCTCTATCTTGGTCTCATCTGTCCACAAGACATTTTCCCAGAAGGATTTTGGTTACTCAAGTTCATTTTGGCAAAATGTAGTCTTGCTTTTTTATGTCTGTGTCAGCAGTGGGGTCCTCCTGGGTCTCCTCCATAGTGGGGTCCTCCTGGGTCTCCTCCATAGTGGGGTCCTCCTGGGTCTCCTCCATAGTGGGGTCCTCCTGGGTCTCCTCCATAGTGGGGTCCTCCTGGGTCTCCTCCATAGCATTTCATTTAAATGTCGATGGATAGTTCACGCTGACACTGATGCTCCCTGAGCCTGCAGGACAGCTTGAATATCTTTTGGAACTTGTTTGGGGCTGCTTATCCACCATCTGGACTATCCTGCGTTGATGCCTTTCATGAATTTTTCTCTTCCGCCCACACCCAGGGAGATTAGCTACAGTGCCATGGGTTGCAAACTTCTTGATAATGTTGCGCACTGTGGACAAAGGCAAATCTAGATCTCTGGAGATGGACTTGTAACCTTGAGATTGTTGATATTTTTCCACAATTTTGGTTCTCAAGTCCTCAGACAGTTCTCTTCTCCTCTTTGTTGTCCATGCTTAGTGTGGCACACAATGCAAAGACTAAGTGAACTTCTCTCCTTTTTATCTGCAATCAGGTGTGATTTTTTTATATTACTTACACCTGTTACTTACCCCAGGTGAGTTTAAAGGAGCATCACATGCTTGAAACAATCTTATTTTTCCACAATTTTGAAAGGGTGCCAATAATTTTGTCCAGCCCATTTTTGGAGTTTGGTGACATTATGTCCAATTTGCTTTTTTTTCTTCCCTTTTTTGGTTTAGTTCCAATACACACAAAGGGAATAAACATGTGTATAGCAAAACATGTGTTACTGCAATCCTTTTCTGTGAAAAATACTGCATTTTCCTGAAAAATTTCAGGGGTGCCAACATTTACGGCCATGACTGTAAATGTCCATCCCAATATTGCCTGCAACGTTCCCTGATTGAGGTAGTAGTATAACAATAGCAAGTCTGTATAATAAGTCTATGAAGAACGTAGGTGGTGCAACGTACCGCTCACCCAATTGTCGTTCTCCTGGTTCTTGCAGCCGGGTATGCAATGTACAGATTATCGGTGCAGACCTAGTTGTTTCAGCGTGGATCTCCTGGTTCTTGCAGCCGAACAAGCGATGTTACAGTCACCGGTGCAGACCTAGTGTCAAGAGCGTGGGGCTGCGCACAGAGCGATAATGATGATAATATGCTGGCAGTGTCGCTCCTCTCCTGTGATCGTGCGCACCTCCTGGTTTTTGCACTCACTTGCAGTGTGCAGACCTGAATCTATGCAGAGATGCCCTTAGTGATAATGGTCCAACTGCGGACCAATATATGGAGGGTTATTTAAACCAATTCACCAAAAGATCACCGAAGTGATCCACTAATTCCCTATATTTCCCATATATTTGTTGAAAGGTATAATCTTTATTAATTTCAAAACACCAACAAAAAAGGAGTTAAAATTTGCAGTGTATCTCTCCTCCTGTATTATTAGTTATCTGTGCCAGCCAGGCATCACCTATTATCTACCTGTGTGTACCTGCAGTGTACACACGGTTAATGGAGGAGTCTACACTGTATATTAAAAAACCTGTCCTATGAGGGGGGAAATATAGGGAATTAGTGGATCACTTCGGTAACTTAGTGATAATGGAGATCCAGTTACGTCGTTGGAGATCACGCTGGTTTGTGGTAGCAGTGAAAAAAAAAATAATAATTTTTGTCCTCATGACAGAGAAGGACAGGACAAGGGATTTAAATGGTATATAGCATAATCTAGGTATGCTGATACTTAGACGCGTTTCGGTCCCTCCTTTGGGACCTTACTCAGTAAAATCGGCAAGCAGTATAGCCTGATACATTCCATGGGGTTCTATTTATACCTGGAGACTGAAATCATTAGGGTTTCCACCTGGAGCACAATGGCACAGAAAATAAATGGAATGGAACACACATGGAATGGGGGGTAAATAAAAACCTGGAATGGAATAAGTGTTATGCAGTAACATGCACTAAACCAACTCGAAAATTGGAATATAAGGTATACTACTGATAACATTTGACAAAGCCATATCTATAAGGTGAATGATGTAAAAATATATAGAACCACATTAATAATAATGATAATAAAGATAAAAATAAGAATGAAAATTTAAATTAAGTAAAAATAAATTATAGAAATGAAAAGAATCCATATAAATGAAAATTGGTATTTAAAAAAAATATCAACAAAATATAACTCTGAGACAGAATGTATAACTGAAGAACATAAATGTACATATAAAATATATACCTTAAATATGTATTACAAATATTGAAAATATTAAAAAAATTATTTAAAAAAAATTATTAAAATTAAAAGAAAAAAATTAGTGATCAAAAGCTTCCCAAATGTTTTCCTTACGGTTTCAGAACTGCGTCAGAAAGGTAAGCAACACTATTTGCTTCTGCAACAGGAAATTGCCCTGGTTCTTAAAGGGGTATTCCACCCTTAGACATATCTGAACGCGGGGGTTCCGGCCGCTGGAACCCACCCCGCTATCCCAGGGCCAGCCTCTAGTTCACAGCCGTCACGCCCCTTCCCATAGACATGAATGTAAGGGGCTTGGCATGAAGTCACGATCACGCCCCAGGCTTCTGTGTTCATGAACACCACTGCGCTGTGCCGGGAGATTGTGAGGGGGTTCTAGCGGCTGGACCCCCCTGTTATCAGACATGTTATCCCCTATCCTTTGGCAGAGTACACCTTTAAGTGGTTTATGGCTCACAGGGATGGGCAAAATAATAAAATTAAAAGTCTGGGCTTCAGGAAGTTTGTATGATCCCTAGGTAGGACGTTTCGTTTTCTTATACATTGCGGTTTATATACCTGATGGTTTAGGGGGGGATTTACACTGAGCAGATTTGTTGCAGAATTTTTGATGTATCTGAATAGTGTTGATTCTGCAGTGGAAATTTTGACAACTGATCTGCTGCATATAGATTTCCTATTTTCATGGATATGGGTGGAAAATGAATAGTTCTGATGGTCTTGCTTGGGTTAAGGCTGTTTCTGTGAATCTCCCTGGTATTCTAGGGGTCATGATATCCCTGGTGTCCAGTAATGACTCTCATCTCTTATCTCCTGCGCTGTCCTTCTGTATGTGACAGGGAGATAATGGGGGTCAGACTATCGTGGACTGTAACATGAGCAATAACATATAGAAAGCAGCTTCTCTATATTCTAACTTCAGCTTATCTTCTCTAACTTTACTTAAAGGGGTACTTCGCTGCTCAGCGTTTGGAACAAACTGTTCCGAACACTGGAGCCAGCGACTGGAGCTCGTGATGTCATAGCCCTGCCCCCTCATAACATCCTGTCCGCCCCCTCAATGCAAGTCTATGGACGGGGCGTGACCCCCCCCCCCCTCCCATAGACTTGCAATGAGGGGGCGGGCGTGATGTCATGAGGGGGTGGGGCTATGATATCACTAGCTCCCGCTTCCAGCATTCAGAACAGTTTGTTCCAAACGCTGAGCAGTGGAGTACCCCTTTTAAGTTCGGAGGATAAAAGTGGCCATACTATTTGACCGACAGCTCATGTGCTCCCCATTAGCATGCACGCTCATCTCGAATAAGCATGTATGCGCTGTCAAGATAGAAAGGAATAAGCTGCTGTCACTTCTTTGGCGGTGGGTTATCTCCCTTGAGAATGAAGGACCAGACATGTTGAAATCCATAATGCCCACCCCTTCCTTTTTCCACAACATCTGCAGTCAGGAGACCTCAATACCCTATAGATCAGTGGTCTCTAAACTGTGGACCTCCCAGATGTTGCAAAACTACAACACCCGGATGGGAGGCTGCTGCACTGTAGCGTACCATAGCGGTATTTTGCATGGAAAATATGTAGTGTGAATGAGCCCTATGAATTTCTGATAGAATAAAATAGAAAAGATTGGATGAACTTGCAGTAAACTTTGCATGAACCTTATTCATCAGTCGAGCTGTCTTATTTAGTGTGTGTATGTATGTATATATATATATATATATATATATGTGTGTGTGTGTGTGTGTGTGTGTGTGTGTGTGTGTGTGTGTGTGTGTAAAAAAGGATAAGTTGGTCAGCACATCCTGATACACAACTATTGCATGGACCCGACATACAGGTGCACGCAACTGAGGCTAAATATACACAAGCAGGAGAATACAGCAGCACACTGCTAGCACAAAGATAAATATGAAATGCTATATTGCTATAGTAAATAATGGGGGTACTTGGCTTAACATTTGGCCAAATAGTGTGAACCATCCCACCACGTTAAGGTGACCTCATTGGGGCGGACCCTACACTATGAATGTGCCTCTGTGCAGTCAGTTACCAGGCTTGTAAGGTCTGGGACAGCCAACATGGAGGTAGCCACTCCCCCCATATATACAGTACAAAAAAAGTATAAGTTGGCAGCACATACTGATACACAATTACTGCATGGACCCGGCATACAGGTGTGCGCTGTTATTTGGCCAAATGGTAAGCCAAGTTCCTCAATTTTTCACTATAGCAATATAGCATTTCATATT